>NC_053141.1:34709662-35009662 GCF_016808335.1 Panicum virgatum | reverse complement strand
TGCAATACCAGGAGCTCTGCCGCTACATTTTACTATTTTAGCAACCTTCGTGCACAGATAACCACACGCTTATTTGTAAATTGAAATACAGTAGCACTACAACGGATAGATTTTGCTGATATAAGATTTTGCTGATATAACTAGTGGCAATAGTAAAAGGTAATCAGTGGTACTAAAATATAATGGTTTACGGTGCCTATGTATGGGTAAATGTTAGAACATGTTGAAGGTCCATTTAGCATTTACCTGAATGTGTGTCATGTGCACAGTCTTCTGGCTTCAGATTGATTTGTCTAATCAGTCGATTCCCTCTGTCAGCAACTAACAATGCACATATTTTGGGGACATAAACGAGCTCAAAATCTGTTGAGAAGGTAGCATTCTGTGCCGGTCCATCCCTGCGACCAGACCCTGATGACAGTCCTCCGGCAATCGTAGTAGTATAACCTACCAATAGAAATTTGTAGCAAGAAATCAGGAGAAAGGAGGAAGTATAACCTACCACTATATCCCTGAATCCAATTGCTTAGCATAAATGCACAAGAAATCCCAAGCTGGCCGCATCACCTCGAAAGCAAGAGGCGTATACCATTGCAAACGTAACATAAATGCACTGCATCAGTCACAAAAAGGTCCCGGCCACCAACCAAACACTCCCAGCGCCACATCCACCGAACCCTAAACCCTACCGGAGGCTCGGAGCACGGAGGGGGGACGGGCGGACCCGGCCACTCACCGTCGGGCGCGACCTTGCGGACGACGCCGTGGACGTGCCTGGCGAAGCGGACGCGGTCCGCGACGTAGACGTTGTCGGCGGCGTCGACGGCGACGCTGCGCGGCCGGTCGAAGGCGGCGGCGAGCCCGCGCGGCGGCTCGCCGGGGGCGGAGGGGAGGGCGAGCGTGTAGAGCGCCGCGCCGGCGGAGTCGAGGAGGAGGAGGTCCCCCGCGCGGGGCCGCGGGAGGACCGCGAAGGGGTGGGGCCCCGAGGCCGGGAGCGGGTTGAGGTCGGAGAAGGTGGTAACCGCGTAGCCGCCCTCGAGGACGGGATCGGCCGCGGCGGCTAGCAGCGGGAGGAGGATGAGGACGAGGAGGAGCGGCGCCAGGGTGCGGACGGCGGGAGGCGGGGCCATGGCGGGGTGCCGCGCCGGCGGTGGCGGAACGCGGGGAGGTCGGGTGGTGTGGCTAGTGGAGTAGTGGGGAGTGGGGAAAGCAGCGTGACCCCGCCGCCCGGCCACTGAGAAGGCGCCGGCGCCGGCCACTGAGTCGCTAGAGGTGGGCTGCTTGCCTGCTTGTGCACGGGGGCCGAGCCGTCGAGATTAGAGTATGATGGCCCATGGAGATAGAGCGAGTGAGGACGCTACAACGATACAAATATAGGTTTTTGCGACCGTGTTTGAGCACAATTTTCATTAGAAGGAAGATACAAATATAGATAACTAGCTAGTGTCAAAATACAGGTAACTAATCTTTCAAAAAAAAGGTAACTAGCTTTTCCGTGTGTCTTGAGTATACTTCTTGATCTCCATGCTATTTTGGACTTCAGAAGCAATGAGACCGTGCGTATTAATCGAGTGTTTGCCACCTTATCCGGCCGGCCTCCTCTTTCATCCGCAGGCATTAAGCATCTGCGTAGATGCTGATTTTTTTTTGCTCTCCCTAGGTTCAAACGTAGCTTAAGCGCAAGTACAACAGTACAGACAGCTGCTGTCTTTTTATCACAAACAGACAACTGAATAGACAGCTTATATACACAAACTCATGGTGATTTAGTGCATAATTGATCTTTGTAGTCAGTTTGTTGCATAGATGAGAGAATGCACATTACATTCAAATAATTCGCATGAATCTTATATATTTAACATAGTAAATCATAAAATGTATATAAACATTAATTTGCATGGCTCTTTGTAGTAAATTTTAAACCACCTATAACACATTAAATCATAAAAGGCATATAAACTAACAGAAAACATAGCAAACTTATTTTTCTCATATTCTACTCAAAGAAAAAAGATGAAAAAGTGGGTTTTGCCATTTTATTATTTTCCTGTAATTTACTAGACATTTCTCAATTTTCAATTAGTAAAAGAAAAACATTTAAAAAAACAGAAAATAAACACTTCGCAAGAGTAAAGGTTACAATTTTGAAATGTAAATCTAAAAAGGAGTCTAACAAACTTTGTTTCATATTTTGTTGGTTTAATATACATTAATATGCATTTAAACACTCTAGTACAAATAAATCTATAGATAAAAACACAGAACTGCAGCATGGGTATTCATATTTTTTAAATATAAAGCATCACAAGATAGATCCAACAAAACAAGTTTGAGATCATTTGGACCTATATTTATTTTATTATAGATTTCACAAAATTCTGAACACAAAAGTATTACTAAGCATCCATTGCTTACTAGCTTATACTGTTCATCCTCTTCTTCATCCGCGAGCTTCTTCTCCGGCCAAATTGGACGTCGACAGGGCGACGCCGGCCAATTACTTGAAACTAAAACATCCCCAGCCACCCACGAGCCCGTTTGGATCGATCCCAACCACAGCCGATCGCACCACCACTGTTCATCTTCCTCCTTGCGCCATTCCTCCCCTTTTGCCTGAGCTTCATCCCTCATCGAAATTCGTCGTCCTCAAGCCGAGTCCCATCAATTCCTTGAAGCCACACCCCCACTAGCAAGCCACTAGTCCATTTGAACCACTCCGAGCTCTCTTCCACCATAGCCACCTACCATCATCGCCCTTCTTTGTTTTGTGCGCCGCCGATGTTCGGACTCTGGGCCGTCCCGTGGGGAAGGCATGAACCTTGGGCACGAAAGGAATCCCCCACTGTGCGCAGCAAATCTTTTGGCGTCGCCGTCTCCGTGCATCGGATCGTACAACGAGCGGCGGCCTCGTTGATATGCCTTGGAGCACGAGAACATGTCGTAGATGAACTAATCGACGACCCCTCTCTAACTGCAGCTCGCGAGGGTGGATTTTGCAAAATTTCATTGCATGTCTACGGCAATCAACAACCTGTTGTACATGCCCTAAGAAGGGAGCGGAGGAATATGTCCTCTCTCATCTTTAGCATCAAGTACCAAGACTACTTAACCATGTCAGTGCCTAGTAGTAATTGGATGGGGAAGTACTATTCGTCAATCCTGATAGACTACTACAAAAATAATTTGTAGCAACATCTCTTTTTTCCTTCCTCAAAGGCGGATCAAAATGTCACCCGTTTCTACAAAATTCATTTCTACAAAGGGAGTGGGTGTACTGTAACATTTGACCCACCCCTAAAAACAATTTTTTAGGGATGAGTCGCCCCCTCAACCGCCCCTAAAAAATCATAACACATAATACTAACTATTCTATTATTTTACTCGCAAAAAAAACTATTCTGTTGTTACTATGTCATTAAGTCACAAGATGTCTAGCATTCACTACTACAGAATAGGCCTTTGTTCCAGGCCATTTGTCCCGGCAGCCTTTGGGCCCGGGACAATAGGTGGCTTTTGTCCCGGGTCCAACGGTTAGCCGGGCCATCGGGGGGACATGGGCCTTTTGTCCCAGTTGGAGGCACCAACCGGGACAAAAAGGGTGGCCTTTTATCCCGGTTGGTGGTTCCAACCGGGGCAAAAGGCCCGCGCAGCCTTTTGTCCCGGTTGGAGCCACCAACCGGGACAAAAGTCCCCCTTTTTGTCCCGGTTGGTGTCTCCAACCGGGACAAAAGGCCTTGGCCCCCTTATCCCCTTCCCTCTCCCCTCGCCCGAGCCATTCAGCTCACTTGTTTCTGGATGTTCTTGGCTCGGGCGAGAGAAGTTCTTGCTCATTTCTTCACCACATTTATGAAGATCTTTGATTCCCCGTCCATCCATCGGCGCTAAAGGTTTGGGGCTTGTTTTTCTCTTCTTCCTTGGCTTGTATAGCTCATTTCATGCTTTAGAAATAGAGAAAATATGTAGCTAGCTCATTTCTTGGACATTTAGCTAGATTGCATATGTAGGTGTGATTTTCTTTTAGATTTAGATGAGTATGTGGATAGTAGAAATTTTTAGAATGAGTGTAGACACTTCATGTGATGTACTTGTATATATGACCATATTGTGGATAGTTAATTTTTGTATTCATGAATGAATTAATGAAATGAGTATATTAGAATTTTTTGTATTATGAATGGATTATTTTGACACTCTAGTGATGTATTTATTCAGGCTCACATTGAAACCATCTAGAAGCTAAAAAAATCTTTATTTCGAAACAAGTATACATCGTTAATCTACATCCAACGGTGATGTATTTAAGGACGTCGCGAATCGGTTGGTCGCATCACCAGCACTTCCGATTGATAAGAAGACAGCATTTGACGCAGTCAGCATGGCTGTTGTTGTACTGAGAGCATATCAACGAGCACGCTGCCTGTGCCAAGTGCTGTGCCTATTAATCGTAAATGTTTGTGCTGCGACTGGCCGATTGGTGACATCCTTGTACTGCACCGTGTCCCCCCGAAAGACAGTGTCATCACCGCAGGGTTGAGGTTACTGACATATACATTTCAGAAATAAAGGTTTATTTTTCTTCTAGAGGGTTTCTAGATATTGAAAAGAGTGTACTCCTGGAACTGAAGGGTGTCAAAGTAATTAGAAGTTATAGAGATTTCTTTCAATTAATTAGAGATTTCTTTAGGATTAATGATACATTTCATCTTTTTTATATGATTTCATTGTTATTTGCAAGAGTTATTAATCTGATCATTGTAATTGTAATAATAAATAATTTTTGCATTTTAATGGTAAGAATTTATAATTTTGTGGAAAATAAAGGTATTTTTCAATAAAAATGGCTTCAGCAGCTGGAGGGAGTGGCACCGGTTGGGGTGATCGTTGTCTTTCTGGATAGAAGGGCACAACTCGAGTAGGTCGTCGGTCCAAAAAACCTAGTGCTTTTCATAGGGCAGCGCTCCGTTATTTGGAAAAAGAATATAGAGAATGCATGGCAAGGGGCGAGGAACCTCCGTTTGATCTTGAGGATTTATTGCGGCGTTACGGTTTGTCACCTCCAAACTCGGAGGTTTCAGCTCCGCCATCTTCTTCTGCGCCAGCAAGAAATCCGTTAGAGCATTCTGCGTTCCAACGCAAGGACGGTTCAAAACCTATGTGTTGTTGTCCGAATTTTTAAGTTTCATGTATAGTACTCCTTTGTTAAGTTCTGTAATGGATTAAGTACTCCTTTTAATTAATCAAGATGTATGATGGATATTGCATATCTTTTAATTATTCATGTTATGTTATATTTAATTTAATTTACGTTTGATATATTTTATTTATTCAATACGTGTAAAGAATTCAAATCGATTTATTTAAAATGCAGATGTACCGGCAATGGATGTACAATGCTGACCGACGTTCGAAAGAATTCATTGATGGCCTGCATTATTTTTTATCTGTGGCTGAGGCAAACAAGCAGAATGGTTTTATGTGCTGCCCGTGTGTTCATTGCAACAATAACAATGATTACTCATCTTCAAGAATTCTACACAGCCACATTTTCGCAAATGGTTTCATGAAGAAGTATGTTTGTTGGATGAAGCACGGAGAACAGGGGGTTACCATGGAAGACAATGAAGAAGAAGATTTTGACGACCACTTTCCCGGGAATGCTGGAATCGGTGCATTCGATGACGATATTCCCATGGAAGAGCCTGAAGTAGATGTAGCAGAAAATGATCCCAGCGACGATCTGGGGTAGGCATTGCACAATGTGCATGCAGACTGTGAGAGTGAAATGGAGAGGTTGAAGTTCCAGAAATTGTTAGAGGACCACCGTAAATTGTTGTACCCAGATTGTCAAAATGGATTGAAGAAACTTGGCACCACCTTGGAGTTGCTGCAATGGAAGGCGACAAATGGTGTATCCGACAAGGGATTTGGTGAATTACTCAAACTTGTTAAAAAATGCTTCCTAAGGATAACGAATTGCCTGCCACAACGTATGAAGCCAAACAACTTGTTTGCCCTTTAGGATTGGAAGTGCAAAAGATACATGCATTCCCCAACGACTGCATCCTCTACCGAGGCGAGTACGAGAATTTGGATGCATGTCCCATATGCAGTGCATTGCGTTACAAGATTAGAAAAGATGATCCTGGAGATGTCGAGGGGGAGCCTCCCCGGAAGAGAGTTCCTGCGAAGGTCATGTGGTATTCGCCTATAATAACACGTTTGAAGCGTCTGTTTAGAAATAAAGATAATGCTAAGTTGATGCGATGGCACAAAGAGGAATGCAAGAAAGACTCGATGTTGAGACACCCCGCTGATGGGTTGCAGTGGGGAAAAATAGATAGAACGTACCCTGAATTTGATTTGGATGCGAGAAACATAAGGTTCAGTTTGAGTACGGATGACATGAATCCTTTTGGTGAGATGAGCAGTGGTCATAGCACTTGGCCTGTGACTCTTTGTATGTACATTCTTTCACCATGGCTCTGCATGAAATGAAAGTTCATCATGATGGCAGTGCTTATGCCGGGTCCAAAGCAGCCCGGAAATGACACTGATGTGTACCTAAGACCATTGGTCGAAGAACTCTTATTGCTCTGGGGCGATGAAGGTGTACGGATGTGGGATGAATACAAACAGGAAAACTTCAACCTACGAGCATTGCTGTTCGTAACGATCAATGACTGGCCTGCTCTTAGTAACTTGTCAGGACATTCGAACAAGGGATACAAAGCATGCACACACTATTTAGATGATACCGATAATATATGGTTGACTCTCTGTAAGAAGGTTGTATACATGGATCATCATCAGTTTCTTCCCATCAGGCATGCGGTACGAAAGAAGGGCAAGCATTTCAAAGTCCAAGCGGACCACCGAACAAAACTGATGCACCGTAGTGGTAAAGACGTCTGCAACATGGTAAAAGATCTAGAAGTTATTTTTGGAAAGGGATCTGGTAGCCAACCTGTTCCGAACGAAAATGGAATGGCGCCCATGTGGAAGAAGAAATCTATATTTTGGGAGCTACCATATTGGGAAGTCTTAGATGTTCATCGTGCAATTGATATGATGCACCTCACGAAGAATTTTTGCGTCAACCTGATAGCATTCTTGGGAGTGTACGGAAAGACAAAAGATACAGTAGAAGCACGTCAAGAATTGCAACGTATGGAAGAACGAGATGCCTTACATCCACAATAGCGAGATAATGGACGACAATACTTAAGTCCTGCCAGCTATACTCTTAGCAAGGAAGAGAAAGAAATCATGTTTGACTGCTTGAGCAGTATAAAGGTTCCATCTGGATACTCATCCAATATAAAAGGAATCTTATATTTGGCAAAGAAGAAATTTACAAATCTCAAGTCCCATGACTGCCATGTGCTTATGACCGAACTTCTTCCGGTTGTGCTGCGGGGGATTCTGCCTGATAACGTCCGGTTAACCATCGTGAAGATATGTGCCTTCCTCAACGCAGTTTCTCAAAAGATAATTGACCCGGAGAATTTAATAAAGCTGCAAAACGATGTGGTGCAATGTCTTGTTGGCTTTGAGCTGATATTTCCACCATCTTTCTTCAACATCATGACACATCTTCTAGTGCACTTTGTTAAAGAGATTGATATCCTCGGACCAGTATTTCTACACAACATGTTCCCATTCGAAAGGTTCATGGGGGTACTCAAGAAATGTGTTCGTAATCGAGCTCGTCCATAAGGAAGCATCGCCAGTGCCTACGGAACTGAGGAGGTCATTGACTTTTGTGTTGACTTTATTGATGACCTTAAACTGATTGGAGTCCCTGAATCACGATATGAGTGGAGACTAACTGGAAAGGGTACATTAGGAAAGAAATCTTATGTCTGCACAGATGATTTCTCATTCAAGAAAGCGCATTATACGGTTCTTCAACAATCATCCTTGGTTGACCCATATATCGAGGAATACAAGAAAATTCTGCTCTCCAATTTCCCGGAAAAGTCTGAGGCATGGATTACACGTGAGCACATGAACACTTTCTGCAGCTGGTTGCGGAAGCATCTAATGCATAACATGGATATAAGTGAACAACTGTTCTTATTGGCTAGGGGACCATCTTGGAATATCTTAACATACCAAGGGTACGAGGTAAATGGAAACACATTTTATACGATAGCCCAAGATAAAAAGAGTACCAACCAAAACAGCGGTGTTCGTATGGATGCCACGGACAATAATGGAAAAAAAAGACACATATTACGGCTACATTGAAGAGATATTGGAGCTGGATTACGGTCCCAATTTCAAGGTGCCTCTATTTCGTTGCCAATGGGTTAACCTATCTGGAGGAGGGGTAACAAAAGATGAGTATGGGATGACAATAGTTGATCTCAACAATCTTGGGTATAGAGACGAGCCATTTGTCCTAGCCCAAGATGTCGCTCAGGTTTTCTACATTAAGGACATGTCCAGAGCCAAAGAAGGGGATAAACAAGCAAAAGGATGAGACTAATCGACACATAGTTCTATCAGGAAAGAGAAACATCGTTGGAGTGAAGGACAAGACAGACTTGTCAGAAGAATATAATAATTTTGTTGCCATTCCACCTTTCGAAGTAAATGCTGATCCATGCATCCTGCTAGCCATTGATGATGCTCCATACTTGCGCCGTGATCATAATCAAGGGACATTTGTGAAGAGAAAGTCTGTTACCGCTAATCCTTCATGTACTTGAATCATTTTATATTATTGTATAAAAACGTAATCACAATTCGAATATTTTTATTATATATGTACTGTACAATTATACTTTATGTGTTATATATATTATTTTTTATATTTTTCACTTAATTACCAGACTCAATTATAATTTTCATTCAATAATGGATTACTCAACTAATTTTATTTATTTCATGAAATTACATTCACATTAACACACTATACTCTCTCACTAACACACACAATCTCACTAACACACACACTATCTCTCAAACTCACACTACTCATTAATATCATGAAAGTGCTTAATTTTATCTAAAATTCACTTTTTAAACATTAATATCGTGATAGAATGCACTTTATGTCGAAAAGCAACAGTTTGAAAAAATTTGTTCACCTAATATATTTTTGCATGGTCAAAATAACAAATATGATTTCAAAAAAGTTAGATATTTCGTTGACCCAATCACTTGAATGAAAATTAATTATTTTTGTTGCGTGTATCAAGTTTATATAGAGATAAGAAATTTTGTTCCATAATTTTTGGAATCATAATTTTATTAACTGAATTAACAAATGAAAGCCAATTTTAAAAGAGAAGTAAAAAGAAATAAAAACAAACATAAGATTTGGCGGGAACGAGGGAAAACAGGCCCCTTTTGTCCCGAGTGGTAGATCCACCCGGGACTAAAGGTGGGCCGCGGGCTGGGAATTTTCCCGCCCCGCCCAAAATCATCTTTAGTCCCGGGTGAAGCCACCACCCGGGACAAAAGGGCCTTTTGTCCCGGATCGTGGCTTCACCCGGGACAAAAGGCCCCCACCCTATATATCTCCCATTCCTCCGCCTTCCTCCAGCACTTGGTCAGTTCTTGATCTCCGCCTCGCTCGTGCCGCTACCATCCCCTGCGCCCACCGCCTCCTGCTCGCCGCCGTCGTTGTCCCGGAGCGCCGCCGTCCCCCGCCACCAGAGGACGCGCCGACTGAGCTCCGCCATCCCCGAGCGCCGCCTTGAGCTCCGCCGTCCCCGAGCGCCGCCCAGAGCTCCGCCGCCCCACCGCGCCGTCGTCCCCGATCTCCGCCGCCCCGAGCCCCCACCCCGAGCGCCGATTATTAGAATTCAATTTTGGATATATTATTAGAATTCAATTATAGATATATTAGTAGAATTGAATTATGGAAATATTATTAGAATTCAATTTTGGATATATTATTAGAATTTAATTATGGAAATATTATTAGAATTCAATTTTGGATATATTATTAGAATTAAATTTTGGATATATTATTAGAATTCAATTTTGGATATATTATTAGCGACAAATTATGGATATATTATTAGAGAGAATTTAGAGAGAAATAGAGAAGGAAATATAGAATTAGAGAGAATTTCTTTTATGATGTATTCATTATTTAATTATGTCATTCAAAGACTTTAATTTATCATGTATTTATTATTTTTTTATGTCTTTCAAAGCGTTCAATTTATCATGTATTTATTATTTAATTATGTTATTCAAATATTTTAATGTATCATGTATTTATTATTTAATTATGTCATTTATATTATTTCTCGAGCTCGCAAACTCGCGCTAACACACAAACATTTCCGATAGCTTCCGATAGTTTTCGATCGTTACCGATCCCGACCGAATCGTTTCTGATAGTTTCTGATCATTACCGATACCGACCGAATCGTTTCCGATAGTTTCCGATCGTTACCGATACCGACCGAATCATTTCCGATAGTTTCCAATCGTTACCGATACCGACCGAATCGTTTCCGATAGTTTCCGATCGTTACCGATCTAAATATGTGGATTATTTAGAGAATTTTTTAAGGGTTTTATTTGTATTCATATTTTAGTTACGATGGACCCGCGACACACAGATGCGGAAGACGAACAGTTCCTGTTGAATATGATTGGCAAAGGTCAAGGAGATGTCGCCGAACAAGCTATTGATGGCAGCAAAACCGACATATATTTGAATATGTCCGGTGATGGAATTGAGCCACCATCTATTAAGGATGACATTGCTGCTGAACAAAGTGCTAATGTACATATCACAACTATACTTATTTGTAGTGACAATCATATTTTCATCTGAATCTATATGAATACTATGAATGTTTTTTTATAGCCGTCTGGATCATCGTCACAGTAGAAAAAGAGGAAGCGAGGCCCAACAAAAAAACTGGAAGGGCGGTTCATTATAACGGAAGTTGGTCCAGATGGCGAACCGATCGCTCCAGAAGCTGCCGCCAAAAAATTCATAAGACAATCCGGATGTATTGTCAGGGACCACATCCCGATCAGCTTCAGGCTATGGAAAGCTTCCAATCCAAGCGAGGAACGGGATACGATACCCGAATGAGAAAAAGAATGGTGCTGGCGGGAGCTTAAGAAAAACTTCACGGTTCTAGCTTAATCCGAAGAGATATGCAAGCGCTGGACCCTGAGTAAGATGACTGAACAGCTTCAATCATTCAAGACAATTTTGACGAAGAAATATATCAAGACCGGGACCACACCCGTATTTACCGGCGAGCTCGAAAAGCTCAGGGGTCACTGGGATGCATTTGTGGAATACAAGTCTTCAGAGTTTGGGCTTCAGAAGGTGCAGAAGGCCAAAGACAACGCCTCGAAGAAAGTGTACCATCACACTCTAGGCCAAGGAGGCTACAAGCTTGCAATACCCAAATGGGAGAAGATGGAGCAGGATCTGCTTGACAGAGGCATCCAACCTGTGACCATGAACTGGCCTGAAAGGTCAAGGACCTAGTTTTATGGTCACGAGGGAAGCTTGGACCAATTGACTGGTGACTGCATCTATGGGCCAAACATCCAGCGAGCAGCCCAGAGACTACAGGAGGCCAATACAAGCAGCAGCCGAGGGAACATTCCAGCCGGATAGAGAGAGGGTCGTGCTGACTTACGCCCTTGGGAATCCAGAGCATCCGGGCCGCACAAGTGGCAAAAGCTTGGTTCCGTGGAAGTATGGGTTCAGGGATTACATTGAATCATATAGAAGCCGACAAAGAAGAAATAATGATGAGCGGGAGCACTTGCGAAGGCTAGAGGAATGGCTCATGTCACACGATCAAAGACTGGAGGAAGCGGTTCAACGCCAAGTGGCCATAGCAATGAGCCAGCAACAGCAAGCGCAAACGGTGCCTCCAGAGCCTAATGTCGCAGCCGATCATCTATCTCAGTGGAAAAGCAGCTGCGCTTCCACAGACGTCGCCGTCGCCGAGCCAACGGGGATCCAGGCCGCAGTTGAAGCGAGAGCCCCTAAGCGATTTCCAGTGGATGAGATCACCCAGCGGAAACCTTGTGACCTGCAGACTGCCGTTAAGAACTTAATGTTCACTGTTGCGTACGGTACGGCCATGCCAACCCAACCAGGCGACGTGTACCATGGGCAGCAAATTCCGCCAGGATACACAAGAGTTGGCATGGAGCAGGTGTGCCAGGGTTAGGAGACGCTCGAGCTTGATATTCCTGGAGGCGATGGGGAGAGGACACTAGCAGAAGCCATTCATGGCTACATCCTATGGGATAAGCGCTACATTGTCCTAAAGTCGGATGATCAAACACCAAGACCGGCATCTCAGCATGCCTCTCCAAGGCCGGCATCTCCGCAAAACTCCCCAAGGGCAGCACTGTCTCGGCAAGGTTCACTGGCACATTCTCCGTCACCATCATCTCATGCGCCGATGAACACTCAAGCGTGACCGTCGCCTCCATGGTCACCCTCTCAGCCGCCGGCAAAGAAGCAGAAACGGCCGCTGGCAAAGAAGGTAGCTGCACCGGCTAAGGAGCCTCCAAAGATGAAAGAAAAGGAGAAGAAAACCAAGGAGGCTCCTATTAAACCCTGGGACATGAGCCTTGAAGAATGCGATCGGATAACTCAAGAAAGAGTTAAAGAGCACTTCAAGCCGAAGCCGAAGCCGGAGCCCGAGAAAGTGATAAATCCTATAGATTTAAATTTTTTTAAGGGAATGTGTGAAGCAAATAAGAGAAAATTCATTCCGAGAGACCCCCCTTCAGACTACGAACGCACAATTATCAAAACTAATGAGAAAAAGAAGAGACAATCAAAGTCGTCGTCGTCCGACGTTCCACAGCTCGGAGCCCAAAAGAAACAATCAATAGAGCCTCTCGTAGTGGGACAGACGACGCAAGAACAAGACTTTGTTAGATTTTTGAAAGAATCAAACCTGACGGCGGCTCAAATTGCAGGGGGAGAAGATATTCCAAAGGCCGATGTGGTCGTCAAATGGACGTATGAGATCGGCAAATCTCTTGTACCCCCCGAAGTAGTGTCCGTGCTTCCAACGCAAATGTATAAGCTGCACCAGCACTACATGCGTGCGATGGCCGATTGCATCTTCATGCAGGGCGCAAAGATTAAAGATGACGCTTTCTTATGGGGGGAGGCCATTATATGAATAAACTGAGAAGAAATTTACCAACTGTTCCATCAGGAGGCCCTCGACATCTCTATGGTCGGCTTGTGGGTTCCGTAAGTATTTTACTCTCCTTACATATTGTTTTGCATGATCTCAACATACTGATCTCTTGATTTATTCGGTATCATGTATAATGGAGATACAAACTTGCAGGAGAAAGGGATACTCTTACCTCGGCTTCATCGACCCAATTACTTGTAATTGGAGGATTCTACGCGACACTGCCGATGAGCTATACCAAAACTTGTTCAAGTACATAAGCGTTCGTCACAATAAGCAAATGATATTGTTTCCTTACAACTTTGCGTGAGTGATTCCTTCCGTCTAACTCTTTCTATTTTGTAATCGAATTATTTAAACCTTAACTACCAAGAACTGCCTCCGTATAATCTTGCAGTGAACACTGGGTCCTAATTGTCATAATTTCCGAGAAGAGCCTACTCGTGGTTATGGACTCATTGAGGAGACCTCCAGAACAATACGAAAATCTTCTTAACACAATGAAAAAGTAATTCTACCACTACTCCGTCGATGACCGATAATTTGAATCACTTTGTTACTTGACTACAATTGTTCTAATCATGCACAGGATTTGGAAACAATTCGCTAAAAATCATCCAGGCAAATTTGACAAGGAATTGAAGATCAAGACAGATTTTGCGGTACACACTTGGATGATTCGTTGCACGATTCATTAGTTTTATTATATATTCATGTAAATACTTGATAATTTCTTCTCTCTTAAAGTGTATGAGGCAGAAACAAGGCACTAATTTATGCGCATATTATGTATGCGAGAACATCCATGGTCTGGTAGGTCCTCCAAAGGGCTGGACAGATTGGGAGGAGGAAGTAAGTAAAAAACTTATTAATATTTGAACTCGTATTTTAATTAGTCAATATTGATTATCCCCTTTTTCCATAGGTCGAGGAGATGCGCGATAAACTCATACCGGAGGAAAAGATTATGGCGATTTAAGAACAATTGTCCGGATTTATTGTTGAGCAAGTCCTCGATCCAAAAGGCGAATTCTATTATGATGGACTATCTAATATTGACAATCGCAGCAAATATGATAATATACGCGTATATATGTAATTAAGAACGAATATACCTATGTAAATATATATGTGTGTGTATGTATTAAATTTCTATTTATGAGTGTGTATGTATTATATATATAAGCACTCCAATAATATATATGTATATATATATGTATATATATTTATATGTATATATATGTATATATATATGTATATATATGTCTATATACATATGTATATATGTACATACATATATATGTATATACATAGATATATGTGTGTTATATATATATATATATAAGTGAATTAATTTATATATGAAAACTATCTAGGACAAATATTATATAAGTGACTATATATATGTATATATTAGTGGAGATCATACACACTGAATTCCAATACATAATTTTAATTGAAATGCAAAAGTATAATTGAAATAGAAAAAGAATTGAGAAAAGAAAAACATGAAAAAAAGGGATCTTTTGTCCCGGTTGGTAACACCAACCGGGACAAAAGGGTGCGCCAGCCACGTGGGCGCTGGCAGCACCTTTTGTCCCGGTTGGTGGTCCTCTTTTGTCCCGGTTGCCAAACCTGGGACAAAAGGGCACACCCTTTTGTCCCGGACTGGCGTTCCCGGTTGGGAAACCGGAACAACAGGGGTTTCCCAACCGGGACAAATCAACGTTTTGTGCACGGGAGGGGCCAGGGGACGGACGGCGGGAGGCGGGGCCATGGCCGGGTGCCGCGCCGGCGGTGGCGGAACGCGGGGAGGTCGGGTGGTGTGGCTAGTGGAGTAGTGGCAAGTACAACAGTGCAGACATCTGCTGTCTTTTTATCATAAACAGACAACTGAATAGACAACTTATATAATGAGCTATCTGTTTGGCTGTCTACAGAGTGATTAATTCATCCTTTAATACACAAACTCATGGTGATTTAGTGCATAATTGATCTTTGTAGTCAGTTTGTTGCATAGATGAGAGAATGCACATTACATTCAAATAATTCGCATGAATCTTATATATTTAACATAGTAAATCATAAAATGTATATAAACATTAATTTGCATGGCTCTTTGTAGTAAATTTTAAACCACCTATAACACATTAAATCATAAAAGGCATATAAACTAACAGAAAACATAGCAAACTTATTTTTCTCATATTCTACTCAAAGAAAAAAAGATGAAAAAAGTGGGTTTTGCCATTTTATTATTTTCCTGTAATTTACTAGACATTTCTCAATTTTCAATTAGTAAAAGAAAAACATTTAAAAAAACAGAAAATAAACACTTCGCAAGAGTAAAGGTTACAATTTTGAAATGTAAATCTAAAAAGGAGTCTAACAAACTTTGTTTCATATTTTGTTGGTTTAATATACATTAATATGCATTTAAACACTCTAGTACAAATAAATCTATAGATAAAAACACAGAACTGCAGCATGGGTATTCATATTTTTTAAATATAAAGCATCACAAGATAGATCCAACAAAACAAGTTTGAGATCATTTGGACCTATATTTATTTTATTATAGATTTCACAAAATTATGAACACAAAAGTATTACTAAGCATCCATTGCTTACTAGCTTATACTGTTCATCCTCTTCTTCATCCGCGAGCTTCTTCTCCGGCCAAATTGGACATCGACAGGGCGACGCCGGCCAATTACTTGAAACTAAAACATCCCCAGCCACCCACGAGCCCGTTTGGATCGATCCCAACCACAGCCGATCGCACCACCACTGTTCATCTTCCTCCTTGCGCCATTCCTCCCCTTTTGCCCGAGCTTCATCCCTCATCGAAATTCGTCGTCCTCAAGCCGAGTCCCATCAATTCCTTGAAGCCACACCCCCACTAGCAAGCCACGAGTCCATTTGAACCACTCCGAGCTCTCTTCCACCATAGCCACCTACCATCATCGCCCTTCTTTGTTCTGTGCGTTGCCGATGTTCGGACTCTGGGCCGTCCCGTGGGGAAGGCATGAACCTTGGGCACGAAAGGAATCCCCCCACTGCGCACAGCAAATCTTTTGGCGTCGCCGTCTCCGTGCATCGGGTCGTACAACGAGCGGCGGCCTCGTTGATATGCCTTGGAGCACGAGAACAGGTCGTAGATGAACTAATCGACGACCCCGCTCTAACTGCAGCTCGCGAGGGTGGATTTTGCAAAATTTCATTGCATGTCTACGGCAATCAACAACCTGTTGTACATGACCTAAGATGGGAGCGGAGGAATATGTCCTCTCTCATCTTTAGCATCAAGTACCAAGACTACTTAACTATGTCAGTGCCTAGTAGTAATTGGATGGGGAAGTACTATTCGTCAATCGTGATAGACTACTACAAAAATAATTTGTAGCAACATCTCTTTTTTCCTTCCTCAAAGGCGGATCAAAATGTCACCCATTTCTACAAAATTCATTTCTACAAAGGGAGTGGGTGTACTGCAACATTTGACCCACCCCTAAAAACAATTTTTTAGGGATAAGTCGCCCCCTTAACCGCCCCTAAAAAACCATAACACATAATACTAACTATTCTATTATTTTACTCACAAAAAAAAACTATTCTGTTGTTACTATGTCATTAAGTCACAAGATGTCTAGCATTATGTACCCCAGAATGCCCTAACCTGCTAACTATTTTGAACATAAAAGAAAATCACAATAATGTGCTCTTAAAACTTCAATACTTATGTTGAACTAAGCATTCATGGATGGAAGTCTATGCCCACTACCAATTTGTACAATTGTTACTCCATCTGGTTTTTGAAATTAATTTACTTTAAATCTAGTTAGCTTGGTTGTCTTACACTACTACAAAACAGGCCTTTGTTCCTGGCCATTTGTCCCGGCAGCCTTTGGGCCCGGGACAATAGGTGGCTTTTGTCCCGGGTCCAACGGCTAGCCGGGCCAGCGGGGGGGACGGGGGCCTTTTGTCCCGGTTGGAGACACCAACCGGGACAAAATGGGAGCCTTTTGTCCCGGTTGGAACCACCAACCGGGACAAAAGTCCCCCCTTTTGTCCCGGTTGGTGCCTCCAACCGGGACAAAAGGCCTTGCGCCCCTTATCCCCTTCCCTCTCCCCACGCCCGAGCCATTCAGCTCACTTGTTTTCTTGCTGTTCTTGGCTCGGGATAGAGGAGTTCTTGCTCATTTCTTCACCACATTTGTGAAGATCTTTGATTCCCCGTCCATCCATCTGCTCTAAAGGTTTGGGGCTTGTTTTTCTCTTCTTCCTTGGCTTGTATAGCTCATTTCATACTTTAGAAATAGAGAAAATGTGTAGCTAGCTCATTTCTTGGACATTTAGCTAGCTAGATTGCATATGTAGGTGTAATTTTCTTTTAGATTTAGATGAGTATATGGATAGTAGAAATTTTTAGAATGAGTGTAGATACTTCATGTGATGTACTTGTATATATGACCATATTGTGGATAGTTGATTTTTTTATTCATGAATGAATTAATGAAATGAGTATATTATAGAATTTTTTGTATTATGAATGGATTATTTTGACACTCTAGTGATGTATTTAATCAGGCTCACATTGAAACCATCTAGAAGCTAAAAAAATCTTTTTTTCGAAACAAGTATACGTCGTTAATCTCCATCCAACGGTGATGGCACTACCTTTCAGGGACACACGATGCGCTATAAGGACGTCGCAAATCGGTTGGTCGCATCACCAGCACTTCCGATTGATAAGAAGACAGCGTTTGACGCAGTCAGCATGCCCGTTGTTGTACTGAGAGCATATCAACGAGCATGCTGCCTGTGCCAAGTGCTGTGCCTATTAATCGTAAATGTTGGTGCTGCGACTAGCCGATTGGTGACATCCTTGTACCGCACCGTGTCCCCCCGAAAGGCAGTGTCATCACCGCAGGGTTGAGGTTACTGACATATACATTTTCAGAAATAAAGGTTTATTTTTCTTCTAGAGGGTTTCTGGATATTGAAAAGAGTGTACTCCTGGAACTGAAGGGTGTCAAAGTAATTAGAAGTTATAGAGATTTCTTTCAATTAATTAGAGATTTCTTGAGGATTAATGATACATTTCGTCTTTTTTATATAATTTCATTGTTATTTGCAAGAGTTATTAATCTGATCATTGTAATTGTAATAGTAAATAATTTTTGCATTGTAATGGTAAGAATTTATAATTATGTGGAAAATAAAGGTATTTTTCAGTAAAATATGGCTTCAGCAGCTGGAGAGAGTGGCGCCGGTGGGGGTGATCGTTGTCCTTCTGGAGAGAAGGGCACAACTCGAGTAGGTCGTCGGTCCAAAAAACCTAGTGCTTTTCATAGGGCAGCGCTCCGTTATTTGGAAAAAGAATATAGAGAATGCATGGCAAGGGGCGAGGAACCTCCGTTTGATCTTGAGGATTTATTGTGGCGTTACGGTTCATCACCACCAAACTCGGAGGTTTCAGCTCCACCATCTTCTTCTGCGCCAGCAAGAAATCCGTTAGAACATTCTGCGTTCCAACGCAAGGACGGTTGAAAACCTATGTGTTGTTGACCGAATTTTTAAATTTCATGTATAGTACTCCTTTGTTAAGTTCTGTAATGGATTAAGTACTCCTTTTAATTAATCAAGATGTATGATGGATATTGCATATCTTTTAATTATTCATGTTATGTTACATTTAGTTTAATTTAGGTTTGATATATTTTATTTATTCGATACGTGTAAAGAATTCAAATCGATTTATTTAAAATGCAGATGGACCGGCAATGGATGTACAATGCTGACCGACGTTCGAAAGAATTCATTAATGGCCTGCATTATTTTTTGTCTGTGGCTGAGGCAAACAAGCAGAATGGTTTTATGTGCTGCCCGTGTGTTCATTGCAACAATAACAAGGATTACTCATCTTCAAGAACCATACACAGCCACATTTTCGCAAATGGTTTCATGAAAAAGTATGTTTGTTGGACGAAGCACGGAGAACAGGGGGTTACCATGGAAGACAATGAAGAAGAAGATTTTGACGACCACTTTCCCGGGAATGCTGGAATCGGTGCATTCGATGACGATATTCCCATGGAAGAGCCCGGTTAACCATCGTGAAGATATGTGCCTTCCTCAACGCAGTTTCTCAGAAGATAATTGACCCGGAGAATTTGATAAAGCTGCAAAACGATGTGGTGCAATGTCTTGTTGGCTTTGAGCTGATATTTCCACCATCTTTCTTCAACATCATGACACATCTTCTAGTGCACCTTGTCAAAGAGATTGATATTCTCGGACCAGTATTTCTACACAACATGTTCCCATTCGAAAGGTTCATGGGGGTACTCAAGAAATGTGTTCGTAATAGAGCTCGTCCAGAAGGAAGCATCGTCAGTGCCTACGGAACTGAGGAGGTCATTGACTTTTGTGTTGACTTTATTGATGACCTTAAACCGATTGGAGTCCCTGAATCGCGATATGAGGGGAGACTAACTGGAAAGGGTACATTAGGAAAGAAATCTTATGTCTGCACAGATGATTTCTCATTCAAGAAAGCGCATTATACGGTTCTTCAACAATCATCCTTGGTTGACCCATATATCGAGGAACACAAGAAAATTCTGCTCTCCAATTTCCCGGAAAAGTCTAAGGCATGGATTACACGTGAGCACATGAACACTTTCTGCAGCTGGTTGCGGAAGCATCTAATGCATAACATGGATATAAGTGAACAACTGTTCTTATTGGCTAGGGGACCATCTTGGAATATCTTAACATACCAAGGGTACGAGATAAATGGAAACACATTTTATACGATAGCCCAAGATAAAAAGAGTACCAACCAAAACAGCGGTGTTCGTATGGATGCCACGGACAATAATGGAAAAAAAAGACACATATTACGGCTATATTGAATAGATATGGGAGCTGGATTACGGTCCCAATTTCAAGGTGCCTCTATTTCGTTGCCAATGGGTTAAGCTATCTGGAGGAGGGGTAACAAAAGATGAGTATGAGATGACAATAGTTGATCTCAACAATCTTGGGTATAGAGACGAGCCATTTGTCCTAGCCCTGGATGTCGCTCAGGTTTTCTACATTAAGGACATGTCCAGCAAGCCAAAGAAGGGGATCAACAAGCAAAAGGATGAGCCTAAGCGACACATAGTTCTATCAGGAAAGAGAAACATCGTTGGAGTGGAGGACAAGACAGACTTTTCAGAAGAATATAATAATTTTGTTGCCATTCCACCTTTCGAAGTAAATGCTGATCCATGCATCCTGCTAGCCAATGATGATGCTCCATACTTGCGCCGTGATCATAATCAAGGGACATTTGTGAAGAGAAAGTCTGTTACCGCTAATCCTTCATGTACTTGAATCATTTTATATTATTGTATAAAAACATAATCGCAATTCGAATACTTTTATTATATATGTACTGTACAATTATACTTTATGTGTTATTTATATTATTTTATATATTTTTCACTTAATTACTAGACTCAATTATAATTTTCATTCAATAATGGATTACTCAACTAATTTTATTTATTTCATGAAATTACATTCACATTAACACACTATACTCTCTCACTAACACACACAATCTCACTAACACACACTATCTCTCAAACTCACACACTACTCATTAATATCATGAAATTGCTTAATTTTATCTAAAATTCACTTTTTAAACGTTAATATCATGATAGAATCCACTTTCTATCAAAAAGCAACAGTTTGAAAAAAAAATTCACCTAATATATTTTTGCATGGTCAAAATAACAAATATGATTTCAAAAAAGTTAGATATTTTATTGACCCAATCACTTGAATGAAAATTAATTATTTTTGTTGCGTGTATCAAGTTTATATAGAGATAAGAAATTTTGTTCCATAATTTTTGGAATCATAATTTTATTAACTGAATTAACAAATGAAAGCCAATTTTAAAAGAGAAGTAAAAAGAAACAAAAACAAACATAACATTTGGCGGGAACGAGGGAAAACGGGCCCCTTTTGTCCCGGGTGGTAGATCCACCCGGGACTAAAGGTGGGCCGCGGGCTGGGAATTTTCCCGGCCCGCCCAAAAACCCCTTTTGTCCCGGGTGAAGCCACGACCCGGGACAAAAGGACCTTTTGTCCCGGGTCGTGGCTTCACTCGGGACAAAAGGCCCCCCCATATATTTCCTTTCTCCTTCGCCCTTCTCCTAACACTTGGTTTCTCATCTGCGCCCGTCCTGCTCCCCCCACCGCGCGAGCCGAGCACCGCCGCCATCGACGTCGCCGCCGCCCAGAGCCCCGACCTCACGCCGCCGCCCAGAGCCACCGCCGCCGCCGTCCTGCTCCCCCCACCGCGCGAGCCGAGCACTGCCGCCATCGACGTCGCCGCCGCCCAGAGCCCCGACCTCACGCCGCCGCCCAGAGCCACCGCCGGCGCCGCCGTAACGCCTTCGCCACCATCCCCTGCTCGCCGTCGACCCCCCGCTACAGGCCATCCCAGCCCACGCCGCGTACCCAAAGGTAGAGCTCGATCTCGTCCCCTCCAACACAGAGCACTAACAGAATCACCATGCTTGTCCTGCTGCTCTCAAATGTAGGTGCATTGATGCTTGGTCATCAAATAGGAAATGAGGCTTCACAAAACTATTATAGTGTTCACCCTGAATCTGACTTAAATCATCTGTCACAAATAGGAAATGGAAGGAAATAAGCTCACGGATCGACACAAATGCACCGTGTAAATCATCTGTCAAACTTACAGTACCACAACAATGACTAACATAACTTTCTAATTATGATCTGCATGAGAGAAAAATTATTGATAAGTAATTGACATGAATCTATGAATTTACTATAATAACATTCAGGGTCCAACTTAATTGACATAAATTGCTGACTTCGATTTACTAGAAAGAAAACTCTTGGCAAGTAAGTAACATGGATCCATAAATTTTCTATAACATTTACTAATAAAAAAACTTTTAGTTTCGTGCTACTTAGACCTAAGTCCATAAAATCAACCACAACAAAAGAACCTGATGAAATCGGCACAATTCCAAGAAAGTAGCAAATTATATGGTTAATTTAGCATTGTACAGGATCAATGAAGGTCTAGAAAATTACGAGAATTGTGTACTAAGAAGCATGGTAAACTAGTATAAGAGCGATCAATCATTCAACAATACATTTGTTATACCTAAAAGGTAAAAGTAATGCAGCAGCCTGGTACATAAACTACTAAAGCTGTCTGTACCTAAAAATAGATGGAATCATACTGGAGAAAGGCCGAATCCCACTGCATTTGACACCGAGGTTTCATCTCCTAAAAGATCGTCCTACTACGAGAGTCCCCTCAACACCTTCTCCATTCCATTGAACCCCATAACCTCTCGCTACGTTGGGAAGCTCCTGCCTCTGTATATATAGTTCCCCAATGTTCTTTAATTTTTAGTTTTCAGAGTGTGTCGAGTGTTTGCAGCACTGAGATCAACATCGTCGACCAATTATGGCTCATTTTCAGTAGCTAGGAAGCTACACTCATGTAACTTTGGGACATGCTCATAATTTGAAATCATAATTTAGAGTTCATGTTATTTAGAGTGAAATCATAATTTGTTGTTAAGAGTGAAATCATAATTTGTTGTGTAAATAAAGGTATATTTACAAATTTTTAAATGTATGAATGTATGTATGTATGTATGTGTAAAGTGAGTTTAAATTTCTTTTAAATATTTCATGTATATTTCTTGAATTACTTAGTGAAATATTTCTTGACCTCATCCATCGATCGGTACTTAGTGAAATTATCGATAGAATATTTCAAGTTCATTTCTTGAATTACTTAGAGAATATTACTCGACCTCGTCCATCGATCGGTACTTAGTCAAATGCTCGCAAATATGTGGATTATTTAGATAATTTTTTAAGGGTTTTATTTGTATTCATATTTTAGTTACGATGGACCCGTGACACACAGACGCGAAAGACGAACAGTTCTTGTTGAATATGATTGGCGAAGGTCAAGGAGATGTCGTTGAACAAGCTGATGATGGCAGCAATACCGACATATATTTGAATATGTCCGGTGATGGAATTGAGGCACCATCTATTCAGGATGACGCTGCTGCTGAACAAAGTGCTAATGTACATATCACAACTATAATTATTTGTAGTGACAATCATATTTTCATCTGAATCTATATGAATACTATGAATGTTTTTTATAGCCGTCTGGATCATCGTCGCAGCAAAAAAAGACGAAGCGAGGCCCAACAAAAAAACTGGAAGGGCGGTTCATTATAACGGAAGTTGGTCCAGATGGCGAACCGATCGCTCCAGAAGCTGCCGCCAAAAAATTCATAAGACAATCCGGATGTATTGTCAGGGACCACATCCCGATCAGCTTCAGGCTCTGGAAAGCTTCCAATCCAAGCGAGGAACGGGATGCGGTACCCGAAAGAGAAAAAGAATGGTGCTGGCGGGAGCTTAAGAAAAACTTCACGGTTCCAGCTGAATCCGAAGAGATATGCAAGCGCTGGACCCTGAGTAAGATGGCCGAACAACTGCGATCATTCAAGAAAATTTTGACGAAGAAATATATCAAGACCGGGACCACACCCGTATTTACCGGCGAGCTCGAAAAGCTCAGGGGTCACTGGGATGCATTTGTGGAATACAAGTCTTCAGAGCTTGGGCTTCAGAAGGTGCAGAAGGCCAAAGACAACGCCTCGAAGAAAGTGTACCATCACACTCTAGGCCAAGGAGGCTACAAGCTTGCAGTACCCAAATGGGAGAAGATGGAGCAGGATCTGCTTGACAGAGGCATCCAACCTGCGACCATGAACTGGCCTGAAAGGTCAAGGACCTGGTTTTATGGTCACGGGGGAAGCTTGGACCCATTGACTGGTGACTGCATCTATGGGCCAAACATCCAGCGAGCAGCCCAGAGACTACAGGAGGCCATACAAGCAGCGGCCGAGGGAACATTCCAGCCGGATAGAGAGAGGGACGAGCTGACTTACGCCCTTGGGAATCCAGAGCATCCGGGCCGCACAAGAGGCAAAGGCGTGGTTCCGTGGAAGTATGGGTTCAGGGATTACATTGATTCATATAGAAGCCGGCAAAGAAGAAAGAATGATGAGCGGGAGCACTTGCGAAGGCTAGAGGAACGGCTCATGTCACACGATCAAAGACTGGAGGAAGAGGTTCAACGCCAAGTGGCCGTAGCAATGAGCCAGCAACAACAAGCGCAAACGTTGCCTCCAGAGGCTAGTGTCGCAGCCGATCACCTGTCTCAGCGGAAAAGCAGCTGCGCTTCCACAGACGTCGCCGCTCCGAGCCCACGGGGATCCAGGCCGCAGTTGAAGCGTCGGCCCCGCAGCGATTTCCAGTGGATGAGATCACCCACCGGACACCTTGTGACCTGCAGACTGCCGTTAAGAACTTAATGTTCACTGTTGCGTACGGTACCGCCATGCCAACCGAACCAGGCGACGTGTACCACGGGCAGCAAATTCCGCCTAGATACACAAGAGTTGGCGTGGAGCAGGTGTGCCAGGGTTCGGAGACGCTCGAGCTTGATATTCCTGGAGGCGATGGGGAGAGGACACTAGCAGAAGCCATTCATGGCTACATCCTATGGGATAAGCGCTACATTGTCCTAAAGTCGGATGATCAAACACCAAGACCGGCATCTCAGCATGCCTCTCCAAGACCGGCATCTCCGCAAAACTCCCCAAGGGCAGCACTGTCTCGGCAAGGTTCACCGGCACATTCTCCATCACCATCATCTCATGCGCCGATGAACACTCAAGCGTCACCGTCGCCTCCATGGTCACCCCCTCCGCCGCCCGCAAAGAAGCAGAAATGGCCGCCGGCAAAGAAGGTAGCTGCACCGGCTAGGGAGCCTCCAAAGAAGAAGGAAAAGAAGAAGAAAACCAAGGAGACTCCTATTAAACCCTGGGACATGAGCCTTGAAGAATGCGATCGGATAACTCAAGAAAGAGTTAAAGAGCACTTCAAGCCGAAGCCGAAGCCGGAGCCTGAGAAAGTCATAAATTCGATAGATTTGAAATTTTTTAAGGGAATGTGTGAAGCAAATAAGAGAAAATTCATTCCGAGAGACCCCCCTTCAGACTACGAATGCACAATTATCAAAACTACTGAGAAAAAGAAGAGACAATCAAAGTCGTCGTCGTCTGACGTTCCACAGCTCGGAGCCCAAAAGAAACAATCAATAGAGCCTCTCGTAGTGGGACAGACGACGCAAGAACAAGACTTTGTTACATTTCTGAAAGAATCAAACCTGACGCCCGCTCAGATTGCAGGGGGAGAAGATATTCCAAAGGCCGATGTGGTCGTCAAATGGACGTTTGAGATCGGCAAAACTCTTGTACCCCCCGAAGTAGTGTTTGTGCTTCCAACGCAAATGTATAAGCTGCACCAGCACTACATGCGTGCGATGGCCGATTGCATCTTCATGCAGGGCGCAAAGATTAAAGATGACGATTTCTTACGGGGGGAGGCCATTATATGGATAAACTGGGAAGAAATTTACCAACTATTCCATCAGGAGGCCCTCGACATCTCTATGGTCGGCTTGTGGGTTCTGTAAGTATTTTACTCTCCTTACGTATTGTTTTGCATGATCTCAACATACTGATCTCTTGATTTATTCGGTATCATGTAGAATGGAGATACATACTTGCAGAAGAAAGGGATACTCTCACCTCGGCTTCATCGACCCAATTACTTGTAATTGGAGGCTTCTACGGGACAATCCCGATGACATATTCCAAAACTTGTTCAAGTACATAAGCGTTCATCACAACAAGCAAATGATATTGTTTCCTTACAACTTTGCGTGAGTGATTCCTTCCGTCTAACTCTTTCTATTCTATAATCGAATTGTTTAAACCTTAACTACCAAGAACTGCCTCCGTATAATCTTGCAGTGAACACTTTGTCCTAATTGTCATAATTCCCGAGAAGAGCCTACTCGTGGTTATGGACTCATTGAGGAGACCTCCAGAACAATACGAAAATCTTCTTAACATGATGAAAAAGTAATTCTACCACTACTCCGTCCATGACCGATAATTTGAATCACTTTGTTACTTGACTATAATTGTTCTAATCATGCACAGGGTTTGGAAAGAATTCGCTAAAAATCATCCAGGCAAATTTGACAAGGAATTGAAGATCAAGACAGATTTTTCGGTACGCGCTTGGATGATTCGTTGCACGATTCATTAGTTTTATTATATATTCATGTAAATACCTGATAATTTCTTCTCTCTTAAAGTGTATGAGGCAGAAACCAGGCACTGTATTGTGCGCATACTATGTATGCGAGAACATCCATGGTCTGGTAGGTCCTCCAAAGGGCTGGACAGATTGGGAGGAGGAAGTAAGTAAAAAAACTTGTTAATATTTGAACTCGTATTTTAATTAGTCGAAATTAATTATCCCCTTTTTCCATAGGTCGGGGAGATGCGCGATAAACTCATACCGGAGGAAAAGATTATGGCGATTCAAGAACAATTCTCCGGATTTATTGTTGAGCAAGTCCTCGATCCAAAAGGCGAATTCTACTATGATGGAATATCTAATATTGACAATCACAGTAAATATGACAATATACGCGTATATATGTAATTAAGAACGAATATAACTATGTAAATATATATGTGTGTCTATGTATTAAATTTCTATTTATGAGTATGTATGTATGTATTAAATTTCCAAAAGGCGAATTCTACTATGTAATTAAGAACGAATATACCTATGCAAATATGATGGAGTATGTATGTATTATATATAAGCACTCCAATAATATATATGTGTATATATATATATTTATATAATATTGGTCCTAGACATTTTCATATGTAAAGGAATTCACATGTATAGATATGTGTATACATATATATATATAAGTGAATTAATTTATATATGAAAACTATCTAGGACAAATATTATATAAGTAACTATATATATATATATATGTATATATTAGTGGAGATCATACACACTGAATTCCAATACATAAGTTTAATTGAAATGCAAAAGTATAATTGAAATAGAAAAAGAATTGAGAAAGGAAAAACATGAAAAAAAAAGAGACCTTTTGTCCCGGTTGGTAACACCAACCGGGACAAAAGGGTGCGCCAGCCACGTGGGCGCTGGCTGCACCTTTTGTCCCGGTTGGTGTTATCAACCGGGACAAAAGGTCCACTTTTGTCCTGGTTGCCACACCCGGGACAAAAGGGCACCCCCTTTCGTCCCGGACAGGCGTTCCCGGTTGGGAAACCGGGACAACAGCGGTTTCCCAACCGGGACAAATCAATGTTTTTGTAGTAGTGTTAAACACCACATATTTGAAAATAGGATACACAAAAAAGAGTATTGTACATGATAATTAATGGCACATCTAGTAATGCAAAAATTACCTCCACAACGACGACGAATTGGATCGCAAAACGGTAACGCCTAGCTGGCAACGTCATTGGAACTTGGAATGTCACAATGAAGGCGGCGAATCCTGAAGCCAGTCGGGACAGACACCGACACATACATGCATGGGCGCTAGCTCGAGGCACAGTTGACACCTGCATGATTTTTTTTTTGATAATACGTTTCTGTATTCCTAGATAAGGAAAGCATACATGTTCTCATACACATACACTTCACAGAGGACCCTGAAAGAAAAGAAAATTGCAACAAAGTCCCTAGGCCCACTGTAATCCGAAGGTGCCTGAAGTCGTCGCCGCCGGCCACCACCGACGAGGAAAACCACAGGCGAAACCAGGAGCTGGAAGAACCCCATCGCATGCTGGCTTTGAAGGAGTCGAAGTAGACACCCGTAGTAGGAGACGGGATGAAGCCGTCGGCGTTCACCCATCGACCGGGGCGGCGCCCCAAGCTCTTCCGCACCAAGGCCAAGACTCGCCGTCGACAACCGCCGCCATCGAGGGAAGCTCAAGCTTGGTCCCACCACCAACACTCCACAAGACCCACAGCCTGTTCTGCCTCCTTGAGACAAAAGACCGACATACTTGCCACCTGCCGGAGATGACGAGGAAGCCCGGCCAGGACTCCTGTACAGCCGACATCGTCGGACAACACCTCCACGCGCTCGTCGACGGCACCGGAGCGACGCGCCGCCGAGACGGGGACGACCACGGGAGGACCTTATTCCATACTGACGACGTCGCCGCCACCGCCTCGGCGACCTCGTCGGAAACCTAACCCTAAAACTAAGGGACCTAGGCCCTACCCCTCCACCGGCGAAGGAAACTTGGTCCTACACATCTCCCAACAGCCCGGAGGCCATCGGAGACGGGGAGGACCAAGATCCCCGCCGGCGAAGGGCAGTCCTCTCGAAATCGCCTCTCTGGACTGTAGCAGTTCGCGAGAAAGAGAGACGGTTCGAGAGGAAGAAAGACACCTGCATGATTGGAGCAGGGAGAGTGATGGGTACGTCGCTGCAGCTCGCTCCTGAAGCTCTCTCGAGCTTCTACGTCCTGACGGGGCATGTGCTCGCATGTGCCCCGTCCCGTTTCCAACCGCAACGGCCGCGGCCTCTGCGTACGTACGTGCGCGCTCCAACCCGTGCCGCGCGGACACGTACGTCGATCTCGCCTCTGGGGAGAAATGCATGGTCCCCCGGCCTCATCTACCACTGCACCCACCCTCTCGTGCACCACAGCTAAGCATGGCACGGCAGCAGCAAGCAAGAGACCACCACCCATGGCGCCGCGCCGTGCCCTCTCTCCGTGATCCCTAGCTTATTTTTGCAGTGTTAGCTAGGTAGGTTAGCCCCACCTCGCGTGCTCGGTTTTTTGCTGGCTCGTGGCGCCTTTACTTTCGTGGTACGTGATGCTTTCTGCGTTGCGCGGGATACAGGGTGTCGGGTTCGATAATTTGGTACTTGGATGACCACAGCTGTATATAGATAGTGTGATAGCCCGTTCCAAATTATACATCGTTTTGGGTCCACATTAAGTTAAACTTATATGATTTTTATCAAGTTTATAGAAAATATATTAACATCTACAACACCAAATAGAAACACTATCACTATCAAAAAACTAAAACTACTTATGGTTTGGAGCCGAGGGAGAACAGAAGGAGCATTATACATGATATTTAGCGGCTTCGCTGAAGCTAGCATCAGATGGTAACAACTATGACATGTAGCAGGTATTATTGCAGTGGGTATTTATTCGAGTATCGCCTTTTTATGATTTTTTGGGCCGATAACATCTTAATAGTCCTGATTGTTACATTTCATATCGACATGTTTACCTATTCTATTCTACTATTTTCATGCGAAGTAATTAAGAATGTATCATAATCACTTAAAATGTCCTATACTTAAAAAGTCACACGGATAATTTTGGTGAAAATTAATACTTTGATTCGTGTATTCTAAAAACAGTATTAACCTGTTCCTCCACACAAACAACATTAGCTAGCATGAGCTTGGTTGACTGCCCATTCATCATAATGATAGAGATGGGAGGGGGGGGGGGGGGGGGTGCGAACCCAGCAAATTCCTAAGAATTTGACAGGATGGATAGTATGAGCTTTTGGTTCATGTCCCAATCCATGTGCATGTGAGGTTACATGGATTCGCTACGCTGAGACCTGGCATGAAAGCTGATGTGTGGCCTGTCCAACTTGTTCTTTTCCGGAGTCCTTTTCCTGCGTTGTCTAAAATGTTTAAGTTAATAATATCTGTCCTAGCAAATGGGAGGCACCGTATCAATGAGTGTGAAATTTATGCGATATGCTCGGCCACTTGTGGACTTGTGGTACATTTCTTGTAGAGGATGATAAATCAATCTTTTCCCGTGTTGTTACATGCATTAAATTTTATGCACGTTTGCCATCTTCAACAAGGGCGGGCAGGCACACAATTTTAACTGTCGAAAGATTAAAAGTAACAAATATACTTATTACAGAAGATACATACAATGCAGTCACTGACAAGTCTATAATTTTCGAATATGTTGATCCCAAGCTTGGTTTCTTCAACTAGTGAAGGAGATATTTGCCCTAGCATCAAAAGAGGAGACAATTCATCATCTTTGCTAGGTTCAACAGGCCAACATGCGAAAAGGCATACGCACTAAGGCTTTCTTAAAAAAAATTTACTCTCCTGATATTTTCATCCTTGTTCAATACACCCCGCGCTCCAAAATGTTAGATGTTTCTAAATTAATATTTTTAAAATATGATCAATTTTATAAAAATAAGATCTATAATAATATACTAAATAAATACACTATCGAGATATATTTAGATGAATTTAATAAAATTGGTTTGATGTTGTAGATATGTGTTGATACATTTTTTTATAAACAAGTTATATCTATGGATATTGTAGTGCTGGATGGGTCGGTCAGGTCACCTCTCTTCACCCATGTGATCTTCGAAGTTGCCTGCGGCCCTACTGTCATGTGTCTAGGGTGTAACTTTTCTTCTTCTTTTAGTGAAAAAATATGCTCAGGCACAATCACAAAAAAATTAAAGAAATTTGAGTTAGGATAAAACTATCACATCTTACATTTTGAAACAGATCTTTTAGATAATGGAAAACATCCGGCTTCAAACCTCTCCATAGAAGAGGCATCAGTCCAAAATTATTACATCACGAATAAAATTTAAAACACAGAATAGTCCAACATTATTGACCAATGCTTAAAATAAACGGCCATCCATGTGGTGTGAAGAACTCCATAGATCTTGACTCTAGATCCTATCATGCTTTGACAATCTCATCCTTTCTGTCATCAGTGCGCTACAACAGAGCCCAAAATCGGAGACAATGCGTCCCTCTAAAAAGACCCGCAAAAAAGTTTTGGTCTGCATTTGTTAAACACAGTTTCATTTGTGAGCCATATTGCCCAACACAAAGAAGCAACCCCTATCATTAGCATTAAATTGTGATTATGACTACCAAGTTTAGATCAACCATTAATCAAATCAATGGTACTTTGTGGTGGTGAAATTCCAAACACAATATGTACTGCACGCCATAAATTAAAATTTGGCATAACGACATTTGAAAAACAAATGTTGGATGGTTTTTGGTTTACTACAAAAGCAACAAGTTTTTGCTTCCTTTCCAATTTCTCCTAACTAAATTGTTTTTTTGTTAAGATCACTCCCCTTTTAACATACCACATGGAAATCTTTATTTTGAGAGGAATCTTCATACGCAAAATTTCTTGTGTAACATTAATGTTGTTATTGACTAGGTGCTTATACATTGACTTAAGTATGAATAAACCATTCTCATGGAGATTCCACAAAAATAAATCCATGCCGTCATTTAAAATTAACATGTTCGAGTTTCGAGACACGACTATGCCACTCAATTAATTTGTTCCCAACTAGAGCTCTCCTAAATGAGATATTGAGTGGATTTGTACTGAGCACTTCCGCACAGTTGCATGTTTCTTTCTAATAATGTTAAACATGTCTAGGTAATGGAATTTTAGGATCTGGGTGTCTAACCCTTTGTCCTACCCTTATTTGGCTGCCACTATTTAGTTTGAACTTCCCAAGATTTACACGGCTCGAGCACAGTACATTTTGAAACAGATAGCACTATACTTTGCCTCAAGTCCATTTTGAAACAGATAGCACTATATTCGCAAAAAAAGGTCAATTGATGATCGAATAAAATCCAATAGATGGTTTGCCGCAGGATTGTGGGCTCGTAGTCGTAGCTCGTTACACGACCACAGAAGATCCCAGCCGCTAGCGAGGTGGCATGCAGCTGTTATCCATCATATTGGATTATTGGCCATGGCGATACGCTCCAAGCCTCGGATGACCTGCCGATCGCGGCAGGGACGGCGAGCCGGCGACGACCGCCCCCTCCCCTCCCCATCGCCACGGCCTGTGCCGCCGCGCCACGTCGCGCAACAACCCACCCACGCGAGCGCAGCGATCACTCTGGAAGCGACCAGCTGTCGGGCACGTGCGGGCGACGGCAACCGGACGAGACGTGGCGTCCACGCCCGGGCCCCGCCGCCCTGCTAGGCGCCCTCGGCGATTCGGCTCGGCCTGGCCTGGTGGGTGTGCTTGCTTGCTGGCTCTATTTATTCCCGCCGGGCCGGGGCTCGGCCTCTCCGCGCCCGCCACGTACGTCAACAAGGAGCGCTTGGCTACCGCTAGGCCGCTAGCTAGCTAGCTAGCTGGTGCGGCGGCTGAGCGCGATGGAGGAGATCAGGCGGCGGAGGCGCCCGCGGAGCGGCGGCGCGGGGAGGCGGCGGCGGCCGTCGTCGCGCGCGGCGGGCGCGGCGCTGCGGCGGAAGGTGCGGGAGCTGCGCCGGCTGGTGCCCGGCGGGGGGGAGGCGCCCGCGGGGGCCCTGCTCGCCCGCACCGCCGACTACATCGCGCGGCTCCGGGCCAGGCTCGAGCTCCTCAGGGCGCTCGCGGCCGTCTACGGCGTCGCCGCCGCCGGTCGTGTCGACGCCGGATCGGAGCCGGTGAGTGCGTGAGCTGATCCGTGTGCAGTGGTCATGCGGGACATGGACGTGCACGATTCATCACGCGCCGCCAGAATTGATGCATCGCGCACGCACGCGGCACAGTTCAGTTGGGAGAGATGTGATCGAAGTACTGAAATTGGACGGGCGGTATTGTTTATTTACAAATTTTGGAATGTTTTTTTTTCTTTCTCATCTTGTAGTTTCTACTTAGGCTATTTTTTGGGGCTAAAATAGAGCCCTTTCCAAATTTCTATTTGTATTTTTTTTGAAGAATTTGCATCTGAACTACTAGAACTGTACCATCACTTTTCATCTATACCGTCAAGGTCTTGTGACAGACGCTGATGGTATAGATAAAACATGCGCATTAAGTGGTGGTATATGGATGAAACCATTCCGATTATTTTATATGTTTATTTATTATTTATTCTTGGAATCTTGCACTATGGGACGCAGGTCATTTGCCAAAAGCCGGTTTACAAACCGCGCACGGCATACAATGGCCTGCAAAGAGCAACTTTGCCGTGAGCTAAATCTCAGGCACACGGCAATTATTTTGCCGTGTGCAATACTTCACACACGGCAAAATAAAGTTGGTAAACGGAGAGCGACGTGGAAGACTTCTTTGTCGAGTGCCCTAGCCCAGACACACGACAAAGAATGGATGTTTGCCGAGTGCCTTTGTAACGACACTCGGCAAAGGCTAAAAGAGCTAAAAAAATATATTTACAAATACAGATCTGCATCCATAATTACAATTTTTCAAAGCAGCCAAAAAAATAAAAAAGTAATATACAGATTGGTATGTTTCTTTTACCACCTTTTAGCTATTGCAATAAAATGAACAAATGAGTACTTTGCATTGTCAACGATTCAATCCGATTCAATCCAGTAAACTACTGCCAGCAAGCAAATGAGAATAAAGGTTTGCAGGCTTACCACCTTTCTCAGCTAAACAAATGAGTAATTATGCATTGTCAATTTGTATGCATTGGACCACATGAACTAAATAGCAAACTCGTGTCCAAGCTCACCATGCAACCAGATTTATCTTTATCTAATAACTATCAAATTTTCTCATTGGACCACATGATCTCATTTACCAATAGAAATAATGAAATATTCAATCTTCAGGATTCCCCCACCTTCTTAGTGTTGAAGACCATAGTTATCAGCACTTGGCTCAGTTCCAACATCCGCGAGATATCCACTAATCACAAACATGCATCAAACATTAAGCCGATCTAGAATTAGCGATCTAAAGGGCATGACGAGTTAGAAATTAATCTAGTAGGTTATCTTGGAAAAGGATAATTTTAGCAATGAGGGAAAGAAATATCTTATAAAAGATTAAGCCTGTAGGTTGGGGATCAAAAACTACACATTAGCTAAAGAAGTTTGAGATCTGTAGGTGCTTATGAAATGGCAAATAAGACCATACACATCAATCTGATTATCGTAAGAATTTTGACAGCAGTTGAATAAATATGCATTAATAATAATCCTAAACATTGAGCTCTCTACCTGCAGCTTTGAAAGCTTGAGCTAGGCAAAAAGGGAAAACTGAATATAAGTTCAGTTACCTTTGTATTTCTAAGAATTAACTAAAGCCATAGAACCAAAGAAGAACACGACTAAGAGAAGCGTTTTCATGTACCATGAAGACTGTAAAATAAATCCATATAGCAATGGACCAAAGAAAAAAAAAAGAAATTACCTGGCAGGGCTAGCCACCTCTTGCCTGCATAAGAGCACCTGAAACAGTGTGGATGGAATTATTTACTGTTCAGAGCTCGGAAGAGTATCCAGTTTCTATGGACACATTTACAAGTGTCTTATCTGCAGTCTAGTAGATGCAGAAACAACATGTGTAAAATGAACAAGGGGTTTCATGAAGCTTATAAAAGGAAATAAAATTTCTTAAAGAACTTGTCAGGATGCGTCAGGACACTAACATGAAGCTTGACTTGTCTAAGAGGCTGAGGTGTCTTCACCCTCTGAATGAGCTCAAACACATGACGCCATCAGGGTCCTGTACAAAGGAAACAACATACCTTTAATTGTTCATCCCGAGCCGTGAGGCGCAGTCGTGTTGCACGATAGGCCGGCGCGAGCGTGGTGCGGCGGCGCGCGGACGGCGGAGCGCTTGGACCCAGTGAGAGCTGGCGGAGGAGAGGCGGCGTCGGCACCCGCGGCTCGGGCTGGCGTGACGGCATCCGCGACGCGGGTCGGCTTGTGCCCCAGCTGAAGGCCCCCGCACCGGCGCAGGCGCGAGCGCTGCCGCCAGCAGGGGCCGTCGGCGAGGGCCCCTGAGGGCGGCTGGTGGCGGGGCGACGCGGCGTGGCTTGCGCGACGCGGTGGTGGCGGCGTGGTGGAGGCGGGGCCAGGTGATGGAGCGGCGAGCGGGATGGACGCCCGAAGACCGGGCGGGTGGTGGCGCGGCGCGCGGGCGTGGCAGCTAAGTGTGAGTTTGTGTGTGTGGTGGATGGCTGTCGGAACGGCATAAGTGTGCAGGCAAAGATACTTTGCCGTGTGCCGAGATCTGAGGCACACGGCAAAGATGCAATGTTTGTCGTGTGTCCTGATCCAGAGCACACGTCAAACTCCATCTTTACCGTGTGCCACAAGCACAGTACACGGCAAATATATGTTTTTTCAAAACTTCAACAATATCAATTTCAAAAGTTGTTTTACAAAATTTAATCGAATAAACACTGAAAATACATTACCAAAGACATTAAACAATTTATTTTATGATTGTAAGCGAAAAAATCCATTATTTCATTTAGTTATAAATCAATTTAAATGCATATCACATGATATGGGTTAACTATAAAAAAATTAAAATTACTAGATGGCTCCGAAAAATTACCAAAATTTGGACTTAAGGAATCTAAGTTGGGTATTGCATATACAAAAAGTTGTTAAGTGAAAACCCAATTTGACTGTTAATGTGATTCGAAATCTTAACGATTCCTTCTCGATTCAATAGATCTTTTCCGGATATGTCTCGATCTGTATGGAGCGTATGTCAAACTTGTGCAAAACCATCTCAATTTTTTTCTATAGCCTCAGCACATAAAATTATGATACCATGATAAATTCAAAAAATTTTAAACTTCATATGTTATTTATAGAAAATTAAAATGTTTCTACCACATGTTCTCGGTGATGGTTCGGGAACAAGATGTTCGAACTAGCCTCCCATTTCATGGATGCGGCCTCAAATTGGACTCAATAATATGAATATGATTTTCTAATGAATTTTACTTCATTATTAAAAACAATTGCAGTTCAAAATGGACTTAATTACAATAAATGTCTTTAATGAAATTAAATGATTATATATAGCAAAGAGACAAAAAATTACCAGATGTCAGCATAAGGTAACATGAACAATACGTGTATACCAGAAAAAGTTGGGAGTGTTAAATCACTTTTTTTAAAAATGTTTGCCGTGTGCTATGGACAAGACACACGGCAAAATCATATAATTGCCGAGTGCCCAGCCGTGGCACACGGCAAATGTAACAGGCGGGCGTCGACCCTACCGTGGACGACGCTTTGCCGTGTGGCAATCTCTAGGTACACGGCAAATGCCTGAAATTTACCGTGAGCGGATCTTTGCCGTGAGCTTTATCATGTGGCACACGGCAAATACCTTCTTTGCTGTGTGCCGTTATTTTGCCGGGTGTTGGTTTTTCTGCACTCGGTTAATACCTTCTTTGCCGTGTGCCCGAGAATTGGCACACGGCAAAGTCCATGCACACGGCATTTGCACAGTCTCCGGTAGTGTTGGTTGCACGCATTTGAATCGATCTCTTGGTTGAAATTCAAGATAAGCTGGGATAATGTTCAGATAGATCGGTTTATGCAGAGAAACATAACGTTTCTTTTCCAAGAATAATGTGGAAACAAGATGTGCGATTCATGCTGTGTATTTGTACAGCTCTATATATAGTTCTCCTTTTTTTCCCCAAAGGTTTCTTCTGCTTGTACACATGGATGCAATGCAAGATATCTACTTAATTTCATAGTAAAAGTTTTAACAGTTATTAGCAATTTAGCAGCTATATATATAGTAGCTATACGACAAAATTAAAGCCATCAGGAGCAAGACACGTCGTGCTAATACCTTTTTCTACTTGTTAGCTAGTACCATACCCATGTATGATTGAGTAGCTCAGTAGCCACTGTCCAAGATGGTGGCGGGATGAGAGCTGGATCGATGTTGCCTCCACAAACATATACGTATAGAGACATGTATGCCCGTTCTCTCCAATTGTTTGTTACAATGGATGATTCCATGTAGTTTGCATCCCACAGCGTGTAAACCTGCATTATTAGATGTAACGTAACCAGGGCATGCAAATGCACGAGAAGATTACTGAGTCATGGCGCTGAGTGAATTTTCCACGTGCGTGCCCTTGTGCACACGTGCATTGTACTCACCACTTGTATTTGCGTCTGATTTATGCTAGGGAGTTCGTTGTAGAAAGAAGTGTGGATGAGGCCATGAGGGTTTAGATAATTAATCCACATGTGCGTGAATAATAGGTTGCATTTCCCGATGCAATATATTTTTTCATTTCAATGGTAATATTGGATTCAACTGAACAAATTTTAATTTTTGTTTCGATAGAACTTTTTTATTTCAATATAATAATTTGTTCTAACGAAACAATTTGTTCCGGTAGAACAATTATGTTTCAATCATAGGAGAGCTAGGGGCCGATGGGCTCAAGAAGAATTAACATCCCACCAACCCCTTCTGTGACGGAACAACACGCATGCACAGTAGCGCGCACTACCCCGAGTGGGCCCCCTTTTAGAGCGGTGCCCAAACATCTCTGAATCAGATGATGCTTATTATTAGGCTCCCAGGCCTTCCTAGCTCCCCGGCCTTAGACCTTAATCGGTTGCAAAGGAATTGAAAAGAATAAGAGAGGATTGGGAGGGATTAAATCCCAAATAAGTTAAAATCTTCCCATTCCATTCTAATCCCCCCTCATCCCTCTAGGAGGGGATTAACCGAACAAAGCCTCAGAGCATCTCCAAGAGACTCTCTAAAAGAGTCTAACTAGGTAAAAATTAGAAAACAGTAAAAGAACACTGGTCCAACACACTCACCATCCGTCCCTGCTCGCCAACCGGCTTGCAATTCCTCCCCCTCTCCCTCGCCATCTGTGCCGAGTCGCCGCCGCTCACCATCTTGCTGCCCCGCCACTTTCCCCCGCCTCTCCCACCCTCCCGTGCATCTTCCTCCCTCCAAATTGGCGGCGCGCTTGCCCACAAGGCTGTGGCAAGGAGCAAACGGGCGGCAGAGGCTGCTGCTGGGGAGGTGGCTACACGGGCTGGCGCAGGCGTGCGCGAGGAGAAGGCGGGTGGCGGAGTCCGCCTGCGGGGCCACGGTGGCGTGGGGAGGCGGACGGGAGGCATGTCATGGAGGATGGGAGGCCATGGATTTGGAGGAGGACGAGGATATTTGGGGGCACACCGTTAGAAGCCCCAGCGCGTTGCTGCTGCAACCACTCGCCATGACCGTGGTCTCCCCCTATGGTGTCTTCACCTCCACGCAGCTCAACCTCAACTCCCGCCTCCATCTCCTCTCCACTGCGGGCGGCTTCTCCACGGTGGGCGCTTGCATCTATGCCGCGGACGGCGGCCACCGCCACATGGACCTCGGTGGAGGCGCGCCCTTCTTCTTTGCCTACAATCTCAACGCCGACGTCTGCGGCTGCGCGCACAAGCATGCCTACATCCGCGAGCTGGAGCAGGAGGTGCAGCTCCTGCAGCAGGAGAACAAGAGCCTCCGCAAAAGTATGATCAAGAGGTGTTGTTGGGTCGATTCGGTGGCAGGGAAGTTCGATTTGGCGGCGGGGATGGTCGATTCGGCGACGGGGAAGGTTGATTCGATGGCGATGGTCGATTTGGCAGCAATGATGGTCGATTCGAGCCTAGAGGCGCGGGAAGAGGGTGGCAGCGATGGACAAGAGATGCGGGTGCGCCGACGCCCATGGACCGGTCCAGAGGCACCAGAAGACGACGGCGATGGACAGGAGCTGTGGGTGCGCCGGCACCCATCGATCGGTCTAGAGGCATGGGAAGACGGCGGCGGAGGCCACGTAGGCCACCTTGGCCGCGAGCAACATCGTTGGGAGGAGAGCATAAAGCGGATGGAGGCCGGGAGGAGGCTAGTATGGAGAGTCAGATCTATGAGTCTGTTGTTTTACTCAGCCATTTAGCTAGTTTTTTATTTTTACCTAGTCTTTACCTCTTCATTTGGCTAGGATTTTTTGCAAGTCTTTTGGGGTTGCTTAATGGCTAGCTACTCCTGCCTCACCAAATGGAGCCACTACCGGATTCCTCTTGTTTGCCGAGTGCCTAGGGCACTCGGTAAAGCTCTAAATGCACTGGGCAAAACCGTTACCAAGTGCCGCCCACAGCATACAACACGCGGCAACCAAAGACTCAGCAAAGCCGGGTTTGCTGAGTGTTTTTCGTCGGGCACTCGGAAAAGACTTTGCCGAGTGTCTTGATGGCTCTCGGCCAAAAAAAGTAATGGGAACGACCAAATGACAGTGACAACCACTTTGCCGAGTGTCGCAATGGTGAGGCACTCGGCAAAGGTTAAATGTTTTCCGACTGTATTTCAAAAGACACTCAGCAAAGCCACTACCAGATTAAAAAAAAGAAAGCTAGTTGATGATTGGTTAATATATATTAGATCAAAAAATTAAATTAGTTTAATATCCATGTACAGACATTCATCACAACATAAGGGACCACAATAACCAGACAAACTTTGATTCATTCATATAGGAACTAACATAAGAGTAGCTAGCATACTAAATACTACATATCATAGTTCAACATATATCTGATGATGTCCATCAATCATAAAGAAAAATTCAGAATAAAATAACAGAAACAACGGGTCCTGAACTTGTATCAGTTTTTGCTTAATTACCATCAAAGTGTTAGCATTGTCATTTTGAAAGTCACAAGCAAGTTTTTATAGTATGCTCATTCATACTATATGATCTCATCACCAAGCACCACAATTGCTAGGAAGTCACCATGCCATTGCAAATGATAGGTACTTGTAGCTTACCAATGTGGACTTCTCCTTAGGCTGAGACTGGGACATGAGGGTGGCCGTCATATCTAGGTTAATGACCACTGCACAAGATCAAAACAGATCACGCATGTTAACAGTTTGCCGAGTGCACCTGAAGACACTCAGCAAAGTATCGTGTTTGCCGAGTGTGTAAAAAATAGCACACGGCAAACCAGGCTTTGCCTAATGCCTATACCGTGCACTCGCCAAAGCACTAACGGCCGTCACAGCCGTGCGCCGGCCGTGGCACGTGTGCGGCACATGCTCCTTTTTGCTGAGTGCTTCTCAAGTGACACTCGGCAAAGTGTGGCTTCGCCGAGTGCCATGGTTTCAGATAAAGGGTTAAACTGTCAAGTGTTTATTGTTTGCCTAGAGTTTTTTTTAGGCACTCGGCACACGACTTTTTTGCCGAGTGCCCGATAGAAAGCACTCGGCAAAGATCAGAGCACTTGGCAAATAGGCTGTTTCCGGTAGTGAGCCTTCAAATAGTTGTGGTTAGCCAACTCCAGTTAGAATTTGTTTATGAATAAGTTACATGAAGATCATCCTCGTACTAGTGTAGAATGTATGTGGCTTAAATCTATCATTTTTTTGCACGTTAGCCTAATTGAGCTGATTGAGGAAATATATATATTCCAACAAATCATGAATTAACGCAAGGACATAATATGTTCGACGCGGTAAAAGTTATGCCCCATGATTATAATGTAAGTGACAAGCTATGGACGCGAGGTAGGCTGCATTACCCATCTCATATCCGATGAAATATCTCCCAGAATGCAGTCTTTTGTACGATATCAAGCCAGCGACAACCTGCTTCAGTCTCCTCTATTTCAAGCAGGTTCTGCCACCACCAAGCTTGAGAAAGAGGATCCTACTCTTCTCACAGAAACACACCTTATGTTAATGGTGAGCGCGTCGTCGTTTGGGAGACACGTGACATATGTGTTACCCTTTCTGTTCCTCCGGGAGAACCGTGCGGGCATGTCCTTTTGATACGGTGCAAGACTGATGGTGGTAGCGTTTGATTTTTTTGAGCAAACACCGTGGGGCAAAGTCCCCCGGCAACATGAATTCATTAAAAGAACAGAAAAGTTACAAGAGAACTTACAAAGCTGCCCAACCAGGAGTTAGGTACAAAAGCAAAGAAACAAGAAGGAACAGCATAGAGGGCCTGCAGCATAGAGGGAGGGATAGGTGAGGAAGAGTGACTAGAACAAACTAACAAAAATTACTGGGTCTGCAGCCAGAGAGAAATGGACTGGTGTAGATTTTTCTTGATTCTAATAAGATGCCTCGAAACTTCTGCTTTGAAAGAAGATTTCCATGCAGCCAGGCATGGAGCTTTCCCATTGAAGATGAAATCATTCCTTTCATTCCAAAGGCACCAAGCACCAATCATGAAGACCTCCATAAAGAAAGGTTGACCAAACTCTTGCTTGGCCGAGTAAAGCTTCTGATGGATATTTGAATTTTCATCCCATGAGATTTCCAAAGCAAACCATCGGCAAATCGCAGACTGGCAATCAATGAACAAATAGTCAGTAGTCTCTTCAACTCCCTCATAACAAAGAGCAAAGTTGGAACCCTCCTCAAGGAATTTTCTCCTTCTTTTCAAGATGTTTCTAGTGTTGAGCCTATCATTTAAGAGCAGCCACATGAAGAACTTGATCTTAGGGACACACTTTGTTTTCCAAATCCAAAAAACAAATCTATTTGGAAGAACTTCTCTGAATTGGTACTGATAGTATTTACTTGACGAGTATCTCTGCTGCCCCCAAATGAAGTGCCAAGCATCTTTGCTGTCCTGATCGACAGAAGGCAGTGCAGACAGAAAATTCTGCAACTCAAGAAATTCATTATAAGCTTCTCTAGTCATAGGGATTCTAAAGCAATTCAGCAGGTTATCAGCTTGTCTTAATTTCCAGAGAGAAACACAGGGGCCTTTTGCAAATTCCAATAGCCGAGGGAAAATATTTGAGTGAATAGAACCATTTATAATATCTTCCCAGAAAGTTATAGTGTCACCTTTATTTGGGGAACAAATAGCGACACCTCTGAATTGGGTATGAAGCCTGAGAATGTCCTTCCACCAAAAAGAACCCTTTTCCTTGGCAAGGTGAGGCACAACATCAGTATAGTATCTTTGCCAAATAAGGCTAACCCACTGAATATTTTCCTTTCTGTAGAATTTGTCCAGCTGCTTCAGTAATAATGCATCATTATGCACACTTAAGTTTATGACCCCCTAAACCACCTTTGTTTTTAGGCTTCCTGACCAGATCCCAGGCAGCAAGATTATAACATTTGTTTCTAAAGTCATTTCCCCTCCAAAGGCAGTTTTTCCTATGCTTATCAATGATCTCAATAACAACAACTGATAACTTTAGAGTACACATAAAATAGGTTGGGAGAGAAGAAATGACAGAGTTGACCAATTGAAGTCTTCCAGCATAAGAGAGATATTGAGAAGTGGCAGACATTCTTTTTTCAATCCTGCAGATCAAAGGGGCATAATCCTTTACTTGTGGCTTAGTTAGGCCCATGGGAAGACCAATGTAAGTAAAAGGGAAGGAGCCTACAATGCAACCAAAAACAGCAGCCAGATGGCAGGCCTTTTCATGAGTCACATTTATGGGGACTAGGCAGGATTTGTGATAATTGACAACCAGGCCACTGGATAGAGTAATCTTATGCAAGATCTCTTTCAATAGTAACAGCTGTGAATCACACCCTTGCATGATAAGAAGTGTATCATCGGCGTATTGGATTACAGGAAAAGGACACTCCAGCCTCTGGGGAAAGGGTGGCAGAAGATTTCCAAGCTCATACTCCTTGGCGACAGCACATTGGAGTAAATCTGCAGCAATGGCAAACAGCAAGGGGGATAGAGGATCACCCTGTCTAACACCATGTTTACACTTGAAATCCTTCCCTGCAGTCCCATTCAACAAGACAGAAGAGGTGGCTGAACTGAGAAGATCATTGATCCACATGACCCATTTGTGGGGGAATCCTTTAGCTCTAAGCATGTAAAGAACTGCAGAATGTTCAATTAAGTCAAAGGCCTTTTCAAAATCCAACTTAAGAATGATAATCACCCTTTTTGACTGGTGACACTGGTGGAGGAACTCAAAAGCCCACCCAAGACAATCTTGAATTGTTTTGCCCTTGACAAAACCATATTGATTTTCATGAACCACATTCAAGGCCACAGCCTGAAGCCTATTTGCAAGGAGTTTAGAGACAAATTTTGGAGAGGAGTTGAGTAAGGAAATAGGCCTGAAATCACTCACCCTCTCAGGGTTATCTTTTTTGGGGACCAAGGTGATATACGAGTAACTTATACTCTTAAGATCAGGCTGATGGTGATAGAAATCATTACATAACCTATACATGTCCCATTTGATGACAGGCCAGGACTTCTTAAAAAACAGATTGTTGAAACCATCTGGGCCTGGAGCTTTGTCATTGGGCAGATGTAAAATGACACTGTCAATCTCCTCAGAGGTAAAGGGACAACATAGGTGATCCAGGTTGCTATGTTGTTGGACAATGTCATGGAGATTGAATTGCATTGTGGTTTCAACTGAAGTGCCCAGCCTTCTTTTGAACTCTTGCAGGAAGAGAGCACTTTTTCACCATGATCAGTGACCATTCGACCTGTGTCATCCATAATTTGGCTGATCACATTTTTTCTGTATCTCTAATGCACATATGTCATGTGTCATCAGAGGTTTCATTGGCCTTGACTCAAAGGATCTTGGAACAAGAGGGCGAAACTAATCTGTTTCACTGTCTGACGAATCATATTGTCAGGTGATTGGATCGAGTGAGTGTTTTGATTAGGCCAGTTTCAATACACAATTTTAATGCATAGTTAACAAGACTGAGAACTTGATAACTATGATGGTTGAGTTTCAAGATGATGAAACTCTTTTCTCATCCTATGAAACTCTTCTTTATCTCTCCTCATAATAACACTGCCAAGTTACCAAAATTGTTGATGATGTTATTTAATGCACATAAAACATCTAATGATACTCCCTTTAAGACTGACCTCATTAGTAGGTGGCACCTTCAATTATGAGGCCAGTCTTAGTGGGGGGTGTCATCGCACAGTTACCAAGACTGTGAACTAGGTAACTGAGCCAGAGGTGTATCGTCACCATGACATTTCTCACATTCCATGAAACCCGACCTTCTCTCTCTTCATAATCACTTTGCTATGTCAATAAATTTAATGCTTATGACACTCCTATGAAATTTCTATTAAGATGGGCCTCGGACATCAAAATGTAACAAACGGTCCATATACAATCTTTTTGTCAGAATCTTTTAGAAGTTTCATGTGAGGAGTGTATCAATACGCTGGAATCTTTTTCCGAAATGTAACAAACACTCCATACTGTGAGGAGTGTATCAATACGCTGGAATCTTTTTGCTGGACACATATACAATCAAGTGGTCTTTTAGAAAAGATATGCAATCAAGACAATCAAATTTGATTAACATTCATGGCAATTACACATATTAAGAATTTACTATAGAGGATGCAACTACAGGTGGGCAGCACCTCTTACTTGGGCTGATCTCCTCACTTCTCATTCCACACCATCACCTTTGGTGGTCCCCGGAGCAAGTGGTCCCTAGTTGAACAATAATTATGAAATTCTGACTGTTCACCATGAAAACAGGAGGAAGATAATGGTTGTAACTTATGATATGAAGCTAATTGTACCTTTATTATATTTTTTCTATTGCTCTCTTTTCATTGTTATTCTTCCTAATCCCTTGATTCCTTCTGCTCTTGTTCTTTTTCTATTTTTCCATTTATTTTATTTTTTCTTTCACATATAAAATGCACAAAGCATTTTGTGTTCCTTTTATTTATTTTTATTTGGTCTTAATCATTTTAACCTTGGCTTCTTCTTTTTCTGCGCATATGAATGAGGAGTGCAATGTCTTATTTTCTTTTTAGCTGTCTTTGTGATATTATTTGAATTCACCATTTTAGTTACTTTTCACTATTTTTGTTCAACTTTTGTTAAGTTATTGAATCAACAACTTTACCAAACATTATTGCCGTTTTTTTGGGAGTCCTTATCGTTCTTTTTTGTATGCGTCCTTATCATTCTTTATCCAAAATTTGTTTAGCTTATTGTGTTGGTTATATGTTTTCTGTTTGAACATATTTTGCATACTTGATGATTAAATATATTACAAGACATGTTGAACTAGCCTTTTCAGCTTGACTGATTTTTTTATATGGTCAACATTTTCCTTACAGTTGCTAGTTTCGACAATTTTGTTGATTTAATGTTTTTATATAGTCAACAATTTCTTGAAGTTGCTGATTTCAACAAATTTTTTTGATTTATTGGTTTGTTATTAATCAAGTGTTTTCTTCCAAAATGTGGACCCAACATTCCTAATTGGATATCTTTTTTGTTGACATAATATTTTTAGAAACTTATTGGTTCGATATTTACCTTTCATGACATGTTGCTTTAGAATTTCTTTTGCTGACCCTTCCATAGGCATTTGTCGCTTTATCTGGGCTCAATTTTTTTTATGTATTCAATGTTTCTTTTGTAGTGGTCCCTTTCCAATGGCTTTTTCTTCAATCAACATTAGTAAATATTAAAAAACAATTTATTCCAACAATTTTTAATACAAATTTAGATACAATATTTCTCTTTCCGTGGGATGTTGATTTTACTTTTCTATATTTTTAGTTGTTCTGTTGGAAAACTTGTGGTTAATTAAGCTTAGTCTTGCTAGGACGGCTGTACGACACTTTCTTCTTGTATTAATGAAAAACGTGCTACATCACATTCACAAAAAAAATGTTGTGACTAATTTTTAATGATCCTAAATTTTATTATAAAAACTAGATTCAACATTTTCTTTAAGAAATAGATGCAACATTTCTTATCTTCTTTGCAATTCACAAACATATGTTGACATCTGCTGGTTCACTGGTTACTTCACAACACAAGCTGCCAGTAGAACAGAAGGAAACAACACAAGCTGCCAGTAGAACAAAAGGAAACGCAACATAATCAGCCAAGAACACAGGGCGCACAAGTAGGGAGTAGGGACTGGAGTATTTACTATTTTGCTCTGATGACTTCGCTGACTTAAATTCATCAACAACAACCAATTAAACATGGCCTTAATAATGCTATCCATCAATAAATCGATATTGGGCAAATGTAGAACTATGATGGCCAGAGGAAAGTCAGGAGCTTCTACTGATACAGAACACCAATGGTAGACAAGTTTTGTCGACAGGGTACAGAATATGCCAGAACAGATTGTTAAAATATCCATGCGACAAAATATTGAAATAGTTGAATGGAGGCAGAGGGAGGGGGGGGGGGGAGAGAGAGGGGGAGGAATCCTCGAACTAGCAGTTTGACAGAGAAAGCAATTCACAAACTGGAAATAAACTAGATACAGAAGATATGTAGAATCCGTAGGTGTTCAATTCCCGTTGTTCATGAATACATATATACAGAAGAATCACCATCATACCAATGATGTAAAGTTGTAAACGCCATGATAGTGATATAGGCAGTTGTAGAGTTTATATATATAAGAAAATCCGATAGCGAGGCCATCAATCCGTTGCTCCATTGCCAGAAATGTCAATAACATTGCATACCAATCACACATCATGGTTCACGTGATTTCTTATCCTGCAGGAATGCCATAGCCTTGAAACCTCAGGAAGGATGATGCACCCATTCATTGATGTTTTAAAATTCCACTGCTATCGTTGTCCTCTTGATTTGCTGTTTTGGGTTTCATCTCTTCCTTCATCGATATGTTCTACACATGGGGAATATGATAGGTTGAATGTAACAATACTATATACATTGAAGCCAACAAAGAATGGAAATGGATAAATCAGTTCTGAAGGGAAGACACCCATTGCTCTACAAAATTCTTGTTATCTGCAGAACAGAGACAAGGGACAAACATTAGAAGGAGTATATTGGAAGCAGTAATTTTGCTCAGTATGGAATAACAAAGCAGAAATGATTAAAGATCATAACTATATTTGGACAGGTAAGCCTGATTGAAACATAAACAACAAAATGTAATTAAAATGCTTAAAGAATGATATTAAACTAGTAGAGTGGGACACAAGATTGCTGTAGTTGTGGTTCAAACAGAGAGCTTGTTCTCACAATTGCAATTAGATAACAAAAGCAAATGGCGATGGCGAGTATCAGCTAGGTCAAATTTGTGAAAGCTGATAAGCCAAATGAATAAATGAATACAGGATCAATGAAGGAGTGAGGAAATTATGGAGAAATTATCAACTAGGTCAGATTTGGGAAAAGCTGATAAGCCAAATGAATGAATGAATAGAGGATCGACTAATGAGTGAGGAAATTATCAAAGCTACAAATGCATGTCTAGGGAGGATTAATATAAACTACTTGTGCATGTCTCAATATTGATGCAAATGACACTACAATGATTAGAGATAGATAGTCATTATATGTGTATTTCACATTTTGCATCAACCTGGATGACACATTTACTGGGGGAGGTACAAGACTTACAACTGGGAAAGCAATATTTGTTAAGAAAATTTCCCATTTTGCAGCAATGAGATCAATAAAGAAAATGTATAGTCATAAATAGTACGAATATAAGACAGTCGCAGTATTGCCTGGCAGGCAGAAACAGCTAGCATTTGTGGCCAAACTAGCCCAAATGCAGCAATAGGTGAACCAAAAAGACAGAAAGAGTGGCAGAGCAGAAAGGAGGATGGAGTAAGACGACAAAATGATCCTTTTACCCCCTCAGCTTGATGTGTCAGACTCTGCGCTAATGATCAGCAATGACCCAAATTATGTGTGTGTGTGTGTGTGTGTTGGGGGGGGGGGGGGGGGGTTCTAAAACTCAATGGCATATAAGGGAGCATTAGTTTTAAGGTGAACTCAAAGTATCTAAGACTTTTTCCATTTTCAATGGTAATGGAATGATATGTACTTAAGAAGATGCGCAGAAGGATAAGCAAAATAATGGATGTGCACGACCATAGCTCAGACTAGCAAGCACTCGAAACAAAGCTAAAGCTTTGTTTATTGAAGCTATCCAAACTTAGAAACTAGATTTGAAATTAACGTAGATAGGCGACAGGGCACAGCTTCAACAACAAAAATGGCAGAGCCATATGCATATGTACTGCTGACCATATTTCTTTGGCATGTTCAAGGTTATCAGCCACCCAATTTAGGACTGCAGAAGAAAAAAAAATTGATGAATAGATCACATTCATCAGAGGTATCTGATAAATTTTGTGAACTGAATGAAGATATCAGCGCTAATAATAAAGAAATCAAACTAGGCAAAGGCAATCAACTTCATTCACAGCATAGCAAACCAAGTTGAATAGCTAGAACCCACACGCTATAGAAAAAGTGAGGGACACTACTACCAATGTGATATACAGTGCCAAGTTTTGGGTAAAACAGCATGTATGAATGATCGTGGCAGTTGGCTCTATGGCAGCATAAGAAATGAAGACCAAAAAAGCATTTTGCAAGTACATTTATGTCCTACCCATATGGTTACGCATTTAAATAACCACTATGAACAGCAACTATAACGGCAAACTTCAACGATGATAGGCCAGACACCAAAAATTACAACACTTACTGTTCCTTATCAACACCCAAAACTATAATTTCAGTTGCTCATTATTATGCAGCGGCTTCATAGATCGTACACTTGTACTATGCCTGGACAACTACTGCCAAAAGCATTCAATAGTTGATTACTAGAAACTTGCCAATTTTGGGGGGGCATCGGTTTAACATGCTGTACTTAACAGTTTCAACTATGTGATTAATTACCTACACTACAACAGTATACTGGAAGAAAGAGCAGCATGCCAGAAACGCCGCCATTGGCGACACCAATAGCACCAGGGAACCTGGCGTCAGTACGAGCAGGCCTCTGAATGCGGCCACGGCGGTAGCACGGGACGAGGACGGCGAAGCTGCCCTCGGAGTCCCCGTCGGTCTGGAGGTCCGGCGCGAGCGGCTCGAGCCAGCCGATAGACCAGTCGGAGCCGTCGGAGTCCGTGTCTGACAGACAGCCGTCGCCGTCGGACTGCATGATAACCATGCCGTGCTCCCCGTCCGCCCTCGCCTCCCCGCGGCCGGCGCGCCTCCGGCTCTTGCCCTTCCGCGGCCGCGCCGCGCCGGAGCTCGGGTGCCCGACGGCGTCCGGCTCCCGGAACCCGGACGGGGAGTCCGGGAACAGGCCGTTCGCCACGGCCGTGCTCGCCGGCGGCGGCTCTCGGCCCCTTCCGCTTCTAGCTCTGCTCGCCGGCCAAATCCACTGGGAGAAGCGGGTAAGGGACATGGCCATTGGGGACGGAAATCAAAGAATCTTTGGCTCCTCTTGATCCCGGTGAAGATTGGGGCGCAAAACTAAGCAGAATCAAACAGGACTGACAAATCCAACAGAAAAATCGCTGAGGAAAAATCCTATCCTCTGCAAGAACTAGCTAGATCCAATACAGTACATCTCTCTCACCAAAAGCTGGTTGGCAAAGGTGCCGCCATTAAGGGAAAGCAACCTGGGCGGGTCGAGTGGAACAAACGAAATCCCGCGTAATTATCCACAAAACGGTTGCTTCTCGGCAGAATCAAAAGGGGAGGGAGGGAGAAAACAACGGGAAATCGAGGGTTGCTCAGACGGAACCCGTCTCTCTCTCCCGGAGAGCTCGCCTCCACTTCACAGGCACCGAACCAAGCAGCAGCGCAACCGAACCAGGCGGAAGAACACCGGAGGCTGGATGAGCCAAGAACGGAGTGGCCACCAAGCCTCCGAGAGAGAACGCCGAGGGAGAGGGGGATCCCGCAACCGAAGGCGATGGGAAGAGCAAGCAAGGTTGTTGCGAGGTCCCCGCGAGAATCCGAGGGGTGGAACCCGCTCCCTAGATTCGGATCTTTGGGTGGGGGGAGAGGGAGAATCCGAGCCAGAGAACTGGACCCCGGAGCAGCAGGATGCGTGACAGCGAAGGAGAAGAAGAGGCCAAGAGCAAGAGAGAGACAGAGAGCCCCCCTGTTTGCTTCGTAGGCCGCCCGCCGCCGGCGAGGTTCGGCCACCGACGGCCCGGATCGCGAGCCCAGGTTGTGGGAGGGGGGCTCTGGGCCGTAGGCTGGGGGTGGGCCCACCGGAACCAATCGTCCGCTTGGAACGGATCCTAGCGCGGGCCCGGGCCGTCCGACGTGGCGCGTGTGCTTGGAAGGCAAGTTCCCCGCTGCCGTGCTTCGTCGCCTTCCGCGGCCACTTGTCTTGTGTCGTTGGGAGGATGGGCTCGTCGTGTCGCGCTCGTGTGCGGTTCGTCTCGTCACCCGACAGTGATGCGGAGGGTTTGTGTGATCGACCGGGGAGAGAGCAGAGCACACGGTTGGACGTATCAGGAATTTGAGAGGACCGTGGGAAGGGTGGAAAGTGGGGTCAAGAATGTTTGGAAGAGATCAAGCTTGTTAGGAACCTCTCAAACTCATTTGAAAGTGATCTAGGCCTCTAAGTAGGTTTTATTGAATAACGACAAAACACATGTATATTTAATTGTGTAATTGAACATGTGTGCAGGTGATGAATATATATAGGTGAATCAAGTGATGACGTATGCCCCCCTAAAAAGGAAATGAAAAGGCGGTGTTTAAGTGTACTCATGATATTAGATTTTATATTTGAAATTTGAGTATAGGGACGCCGTACTATCAAGAGTGACTTGATTCAAGGGTTTCGATTTAAATCTTGTGCTCAAGAGAACCTAGACAAACACCTGTGAGCCACAAAATACACTCAAAAGAGCAAAACACGAGTTTTCATCCTGCCTAACCCGGATACTCCGGGTATAGGGCCGGATACTCCGTACCCCTTTGCCCGGAGTGTCCGGGTGCTGTTCACGGGCTGAAAAATTAGGATTGCCCGGAGTCTCCGGGCATATACCCGGAGTCTCCGGGTAACTGTTTGCCAAACGACTATTTTTGGATAAGGGGTATAAATACTCCCTCCCCTCCTTCAGTTCACTCGCTCTTGCCATTCTTTCGAGCTGAACTTCTCCTAAAGTCAAAAGAGAGCTCTCTCACTCCCCTCTCTTCATTCTTGAGTGATTCCTTTGAGGGATTTGAGTGAGAAGCAAGCAAGAGCAAGGATTCGTGCTAGTAAGCCTCATTCCCACCTCTTGAGCACTTGGTTTTGGTCAAGCCCGTGGATTCAAGTTTGTTACTCTTGGAGCCTTGGGTTCCTAGACGGCTAGGCGTGCTTGTGACAGCTCGATCTCGATTGTGAGCTGCACAAGAAGTTTGTAAGCTCTATTCCTCGTCGATGAATCCATAGTAAGTGACTTTGGGCTTGAGAGGTGATCTCGCCCTTGGGAGAGGATCATAGGGGTTCTTGAGCACCGTCTCTCGAATCCTTCCTCAACGGAGACGTAGCACCTTCGGGTGTGAACTTTGGGAAACAAATCCTTGTCTCATTCGTGTTAATTTACTTGATTTCATTGCTATTTACTTGTGAGACTTCTTTTCTAGGGTTTGAGCTCGATCTACTCATTTACGAGTTTCTAGTGAGTTTTGTTTGTTGGATATCAACCTTAAGGAACCCCTGGTACTCGTCCTATAGCTCGATCTACTTTTCATACATTAATTTCTGCAGTTTCCTTTCAGCTTGTTCTTACCCGGAGTCTCTGGTTATAGCTCCGGATACTCCGGACCCTAAAACCCGGAGTATTCGGGCTTATACCTGGAGTATCCGGGATGAGTCTGTGTCTAACAGTTTTTTTAAGTGTTTTTGAGTTGCAGATTGCCTATTCACCCCCTCTAGACATCTTAAGGTCCTTTCAATTGGTATCAAAGCTTGGCTCTCCATTCAAAGGGCTTAACCGTCCGGAGAGGTCAAGATGTCGGATGATGAAAAGAATCCAGAGAATCCGGTTGATGAAGGTGAAACAGACGATTCCGATGATAAAAGAGACAAAGACAAGAATGCAGGGCCATCCAACAACAACAAGAAAGAAAAGAATAAGAATGGTGGAGAAGAAAGTGAAGAAGAGACATCCGATGATGAGATGTCTTATGAGAAGTGGAAGGCATGGAGGAAAAAGAAGAAGGAGCAAAGGAAGAAAAAGTCTAGCTCCCGAGTTATTATTGATTCTAGTGATGACTCTGACACCGATTCCAAGAGAAGAGCGTCACGCTCTTCAAACAAGGGCAGCTCATCGAGGTCAAAAGGCAAAGGTGATTATCGAAGAGTTGCTCATGACTACACTTTTTCACTACCTAGTGAGCACAATGCATCAATCCACATGGGCAAGCCACCTTTCTTTGATGGGACCGGATACAATCAATGGAAGACAAAGATGTACGGCTACATGAATGCAATCCACGAGGATGTGTGGAAGGTTGTAGAGGTTGGGTGTGAACTACCGGAAGAAGATGAAACTCCAACACCCATTCAATCATATGTGCTCCAATGAAAATTTTAAGCATTGAACATGCTTCACACATCCGTGAGCCCCGAAGAATTTAATAAGATAGAAGATGCACAAACCGCCAAGGAGGCTTGGGACACTCTCCTAGTGAACCATCAAGGGTCAAGAAAAGTACGTGAATCAAGAATCAAAACTTTGGAAGATGAATTGAGCTTATTCTCCATGAAGAAAGATGAAGGTGTGAAAGAGATGTATAACCGCATGAAGAAGATCACAAATCAAATCAAATCTCTTGGTGGTGACAAGTGGGGTGACTGTGAGATCGTGGACAAGCTCTTGACCGTGTATATGGCTAGGGATGTTACTCTACCTAGCTTGATTAGAGCCGAAAGAGGATTCAAGCACTTCACTGCCGAGAATGTTCTTGGAAGAATTGAGGCTCACCATGATCAATTGAAGAGAGTCAAGATTAACCAAGATCTAGCCGAGCTTTAAGAACAAGTAGCCAAGAATAGTGGGTTGGCACTTTAAGATAAGTCAAAAGGCAAACCAATCCTCAAAAAATGAAGGCACTAGTAGTAATAATGATAACGAGCTTGATGATGAGAAAATGACTTTCTTTATCAAGAACTTCACAAGAGTATTGAAGAAAAGCAACTTTAGAAACTTTGGAAAGAACAAGAAGTATGAGCCAAGAAGAAGATCTAATAGGCCGTGCTTTGGGTGTAACAAAGTTGGGCATTTCTGTGCCGATTGCCCGGAAGAGAAGAAGAAGAACAAAGACACCAAAGAAAACATATCCAAGAGAGATAGATCAAGATACAAGAAGCAAGCCGAAGAAGCTCATCTTGGTCAAGAATGGGATTCACAACAAGAAAGTGAGTCCGAGAAAGAAGATGTTGCAACCATGGCTTTCAAGGCATCATCTCCAAATCTTACAAGCTTGTTTGAAGATCTCACCGACGATGAGGATGAAGATCCTATCATGTGCTTTATGGCTAAAAACTCCAAGATAACATCTCCAAACTCATCGGACGATGAAATGGATAATGAAGTAGAAGTTGCTAAACTAGTCAAGAAATATGGTAAAGGGGCCGCTACTAAAATGATGAAATTAGTTATGAAACTAGATGAAGCGGATGGGACTCTTGAAACACAAGAAGAATTGCTTAGCCTTGAGAGAGAGAAATTTAAGGCTCCTGAAAAGGACCTCGCCAATAAAAGGGAGGAAAACATGATGCTTGTGAACTCAATTAAAGTCAAGGATGGCACTCTTCTTGAGTTGAAAGAGTCACTCTCTAGTGAAAAAGAAAAAGTGGATGATTTGACTAGAAAACTTTCTTTTGTCAATGACACTAACACTTTCCTAAGGAAGGATAATGAGAAACTTCAAGAGAGCATGACAAGCTTACAAGCTAATCACACGGCACTTGAAGTTCAATTTAATACTCTTTGGGAAAGTACTTCTAAGACTAGAGAGACATCTAATTCATCTAGTCCTTCAATAAGTAATGGTTGTGCACGGTGCTATAACATCGATGTTCAAACTTGTGCTACTAACCATGTTGAGATGAACGCAATGAAGAAAGAAATCTCTAAACTCACTCATTTGTTGCAAGAAGAGGCTCCATCACATACTCAAGTTCCAAAGAAAAATCCCTCAACAAGGGTAGGTGAGTTTGAGAAACACACCAAAGGATTTGGGTCAAGATACATGAGCAAGTTTGGGTTTGAAAAAGGTAAGGGACTTGGTAGGAATGGGCAAGGTACTCCACATGCCATTCCATTTATCAAGAACAAGAACAAGACCGCCTTGGGTGCTCAAGGAGGTCTAGTGAACATGACCACTCTCGTTCACAAGACAAATGATGTGATTTAAGAAAGTGGTCATGTCAAATTCATCAATAGAGGCACAACATGTGATGAGGGTGCTAAGATTGTTGCATCCTCATTCAAAGAAGATAAGTTCAAGGCCTCTAACCCAACCAAGATAAAGGCACAAGAATCATCTCATGTATCCTTTTATGCTGATTATGTATTGACAAGGAACCACTGTGGTAAAGTGGTTGCCAAGTTTGTAGGACACCGTACATGGAACACAAAAGTGAAAAGCCATGTATGGGTGCCCAAAGTTCTTATGACTAACATTAAAGGACCCAAGTATTGTTGGGTACCTAAAAGAAAAGAGTAACTTTGTTTTGTAGGGATACTCCTCCGGTGGATCAACTTGGGTGATTGATAGTGGATGCACAAATCATATGACCGGAGAAAGGAGTACATTCGAAACAATAACCGCATCAAGTGGAGATCATTTCATTACTTTTGCGGGAAATCAAAAGGGAAGAGTTCTTGGTACCGGTAACATTAATCTAAACTCAAAGTTCACTCTTTCAAAAGTTCTTTTGGTTGAGTCACTTGGTTACAATTTATTGTCCATCTCACAACTTTGTGACTCGGGCTTCAATTGTTTGTTCACTAACGAGGGTGTAACCGTCATTAGAAGAAGCGATGACTCCGTTGCTTTCAAGGGGGTGCTCAAGGGAAAGCTCTATCTTGTGGATTTCTCTCAAGAGAGGGCTTAACTTGACGCTTGCTTGATAGCAAAGTCTAGCTTGGGTTGGTTATGGCATCACCGACTAGCTCATGTTGGGATGAGAAATCTCAACAAACTTCTAAAGGGGGATCACATCCTAGGACTAACAAATGCTTCTTTTGAGAAAGATCGTGTTTGTAGTGCATGCCAAGCAGGGAAGTAAATTGGTGTTCCACATCCATCAAAGAGCATCGTCACCACCATCAAGCCATTTGAACTTCTACATATGGATCTCTTTGGCCTGGTGGCGTACATTAGCATTGGTGGTAACAAATATGGTCTTGTCATTGTTGATGATTATTCTCATTTCACTTGGGTATTCTTTTTACATGACAAAAGTGTAGTGCAAGAGACCTTCAAGAAGTTTGCAAAAAGAGCTCAAAATAAATTTGAGCTAAGATCAAGAAAGTGAGAAGTGACAACGGCACCGAATTCAAGAATACTAACATAGAAGAGTTTCTAGATGAAGAGGGCATTGGTCATGAGTTCTCGGTTCCATACACCCCTCAACAAAATAGAATTGTTGAGAGAAAAAAATAGAACTCTCATTGAGGCCGCAAGAACAATGCTTGATGAGTACAAGATCTCGGATCAATTTTGGGCAGAAGCAATCAACATGGCATGTCATGCAATCAACCGCCTATATCTTCACATGATCTTGAACAAGACAGCATACGAACTCCTACTCGGTAAAAAGCCTAATGTGTTTTACTTTAGAGTTTTTGGAAGTAAGTGCTTCATTCTCAACAAGAAACCCAAGAACTCTAAGTTTGCACCTAAAGTTGATGAATGTTTTCTTCTAGGTTATGCCTCAAATGCTCATGGCTATCGTGTTTTCAACAAAACCTCCGGTTGTGTTGAAATAGCGTGTGACGTGACATTTGATGAATCTAATGGCTCTCAAGGGGAGCAAGTTGATAATGTTGTAGGAATGGAAGAATCATCAAGTCAAGCCATCAAGAAGTTGGCGATTGGTGAGATAAAGCCTCAAGAACAAGTAGACAATGATAATGATGATGAGATGATGTTTCAAGGGCCATCTACCTCTACATCCGCTGCAAAATCCGAAAACTCCGGATATGAAGCCAGAGACTCCGGACAAAATGACCGGAGTATCTGGACTCCAGACCTGAGTACCCGGTTCACTCAAGCTGAAACAACAACTCAACAACGAGATAAATCTCAAGATGATAGAGAAGCTGAACCAATCCAACATCAATCCTCCATTCCGCATCCAAGAGTTCATCAAATAATTCAAAAGGATCATCCTGTGGATAATATCCTTGGAAGCATAAGTAAAGGGGTAACCACACGATCTCATTTGGATACTTTTTGTGAACATTACTCGTTTGTTTCTTCTTTAGAACCTCTTAAGGTAGATGAAGCGTTGGATGATCCGGATTGGGTGATGGTTATGCAAGAGAAATTGAACAACTTCACTCGTAATGAAGTCTGGTCCTTAGTAGAAAGACCCAAGCAAAATATCATTGGAACCAAGTGGGTCTTTCGAAACAAACAAGATGAACATGGCGTGGTAACACGAAACAAAGCCAGGTTGGTTGCTCAAAGCTACACACAAATCGAAGGTTTGGATTTTGGTGAGACTTATGCTCCCATAGCTAGGCTTGAGTCAATTCGTATCTTGCTTGCCTTTGCTACTCACCATGATTTCAAACTATGTCAAATGGACGTGAAGAGTGCTTTCCTTAATGGACCAATCTCCGAATTAGTATATGTTGAGCAACCACCGGGTTTTGAAGATCCCAAATTCCCAAACCACGTCTATTTGCTCCATAAGGTGCTCTTTGGGCTCAAGCAAGCCCCTAGAGTATGGTATGAATGCCTTAAGGACTTGCTCTTAAGGAAATGCTTTGAAATAGGCAAATCCGATCCTACTCTTTTCACTCGCAAAGTTGATAGAGAAATCTTTGTGTGCCAAATATATGTCGATGACATTATATTTGGCTCTACTAACAAAACTTGGTGCGATGATTTTAGTAGGATTATGACAAAGAGATTTGAGATGTCTATGATGGGTGAGTTGACCTTCTTCCTCGAATTTCAAATCAAGCAACTCAAGGATGGCACTTTCATTAGTCAAACCAAGTACTTCAATGATATGCTCAAGAAGTTTGATATGGAAAATGCCAAGCCCATCAAAACTCCTATGCCAACCAATGGGCATCTCGATCTCAATGAGGATGGCAAGGCCGTGGATCAAAAGGTATATCGCTCCATGATTGGATCCCTTCTTTACCTTTATGCATCTAGGCCCGATATTATGCTTAGTGTGGACATGTGTGCAAGATTTCAAACTAATCCGAAAAAATGTCATTTAATGGCGGTTAAGAGAATCCTAAGATATTTGGTCTTCACTCCTAACCTTGGTTTATGGTATCCCAAGGGCTCATCTTTCGACTTACTTGGCTATTCCGATTCGGATTATGCCGGTTGCAAAGTGGATCAAAAGAGCACTACAGGGACTTGTCAATTCCTTGGCCGGTCCTTAGTAGCTTGGAGCTCTAAGAAGCAAAATTCGGTTGTCTTGTCCATGGCGGAGGCCGAGTATGTCGCCGCCGGTGCGTGTTGTGCACAACTCTTGTGGATGAGACAAACGTTGAGTGACTTTGGTTGTCATTTTGATGCAGTTCCTCTATTTTGTGACAATGAGAGTGCAATCAAGTTAGCAAACAACCTTGTACAACACTCCCGAACAAAGCACATAGATATTCGTCATCACTTCTTAAGGGATCATGAGGCTAAGGGAGATATTGCTTTACAACACGTAAGCACCGATGGGCAACTTGCCGATATCTTTACTAAGCCTCTAGATGAGTAAGGTTTTGTGCTTTGAGAAGTGAACTAAACATCTTGGATTCTACTAACCTAGCTTGAATTACTGCATACACTTGAGTGATCATAGATTAAGTTGTTCTCAAAATGAAAAGATCTTGAAAACTTTCAAAAATGTGTGACTTTTGTTTTATGATAAATTTGGTTCTTCACTTTCCTCACTTGAGATCATTGTTCTCCTTGATTGATTGTTGGCTAATCTCGAGTCGAGTAATTTCTCTCACACCATTAGATCTTCAAAATCTATCGATATCTTCAATCTCATCTAGATCAAGCTTAAAGAGTGCCATATCTGTTCTGTGTCAATGGGAGCCAAAGTCTCCGGCCCAGGCCCTGGATACTCCGGACTGTCCGGATACTCCGGCCCTGCGGCCGGATACTCCGGGTAGTAAAAATCTGCTATATATACTGCGAGGGGGTCGGGGTCAAACCGTCTTCAAGTCATTTTCACCGCCGCCGCCGCCTCCTCTCTTCCCCTCACCTCATCTCACGCCCTAGTGGTGATTTCAACCTTCCAACCATCAAGAACTCGTCAATCCTTGAAGGAAGGCTCTCCTCCCCTCCGGAAACTCTGGGGAGGCTTTGGATTTGAAGTTCCCGCGCTCTCAACGGTCTCAAAGGTATTTTTGAACTTCGGATCGCCCGATCTCCCAATGCCGTAGGTTTCTGTGAAAGATCTTTAGGGCATCTCTTTCTAGCATGTGTAGGAACCTTTGGCTCAAGTTTCACTCAAATCCCATGGCCAAATTCTTAGATTTTTGTAACCTAGGGTTTCAGGTGCTCGAGTCCGGATACTCCGGATATACACCCGGATACTCCGGACCCTTTGGGCCGGAGTTTCCGGGGATATAACCGGAGTCTCCGGACTAGATCACCACAGGCACATCTTCTTCCTCCCAATCCTATCCAGCTTGGTCTTGATCTTACTGATCTATTCTTTAGGCATGGTGAGGCCACGTGCTGGTGAGTCTTTGGAGGATGCGGAACAAAGAAGGCAAAAGCGGCGTCATGATCCTCGCGCTCAAAGGGAGGATCCCCCTCCAAACCCTACAAGGGAGCTGTGTCCACGACATCGCGCGGGCAAGGAACCCACTGGCAGCAGTTCAAGAAAGGAGCCAAGGAAAGCTCCTTACATTATGCAAAGCCGACCCGCGGCTCCTCCATCCCATCCGACTCCAACAAAAAAGGGTATTGCTCATGACATTTGTCCTCGAACCCCTCCTCGCTTGCAAGTTGAATACTCCTCTGAGCAGCGCAACTATCCAAGCATTCCAAGGCTTCATCAACCTGGAATTGTTCTTGGCTTTACGGTTGAGATGGAAAGAAATTACTACAAGCAAGATGTGGCACTTAGGGAGGCACGCAAGGAGAAAGTCTACAAATATGACAAGAGTGAAGGTCTTGAGAAGCGTTTTTGGTGTAAACTCCATGAAGACTTCTATTCCTCAGTGGTGATGCGCAAGTCTCATGCTCCCATTGTCCCATGCAAGTACATGGATTGAAAATATTATGAAGATATGAAGGATCCATTCTTTAATGAGGCTATGGATAAGTGCAAGAAGATGGGTCTTTATGATATCATGGGCTTTCGCTATGATTGGAATGAGGAGATCCTAGGTCAATTTCACTCCTCCTTGTACTATGATGAAATGGAGATTGTTTTTTATTGGACTACCGAGGGAGTCAAATATGGAGTAGATTACATGACTTTCTCTAGGATACTTGGACTTGGCACTGAGGATGAGAAAAGAGATCCTATTCATGTTGAGGAACAGCTCAAGCCATATCAAGTACCTACCTTGTTCTTCAATCCTATTTGCGCTCAGGAAGGAAAGGCAAACTATCTCCTACCGGTATACTATGTAATGAATCAATTCTTTAGAGCCACCATTGATGCAAAGGATGGTGATTCTGCAGCACTTAGATACTATGCAGTAAACCTTCTAGCCCGTGCTTTGTCCAGTGGAAAACCTTTTTGCATCATGGACTTCATTTGGAATGAGCTAAGAAGGACTATGATTGAGGCCAAGAAGTCACTTCCTGCTGCACCATACATCATGTACATGATTGAGAGGGTGACAAAGGTCACATTTCCAAAGACAATCAAGCATGAACCTCTTCACCTGCGTGCCCGCTCTGGTGATGCACCACCTCTTCCTTCATCTCATGCCGGTGCAACAAGAAACCCAAGATTTGACCCTGTTCCAACCTCCTTGGGTACCTCTTCATCGTCCCGTCACCGTCATCATGACTCGTTTGTGAAGAGGGCCCTTCGCAACTTGTTTGGGATGTGCAGGAATATTGCACAAGATGTTCATGAGAACGCAAGGTCGATCAATGAGATTCGGGGTCACATGGGGCTTCCTTTGGATCTGCACCGCGAGCTCCCAGCCTTCGATGATCCATTTGCTGAGTGGGATGCCGCCGATGAGGCTGCTGTTGCTGCTGCTCATGCTCCACTTCCTCGTGCTCATCGCCAAGCCCGTTCTCCTCGTCGCCGTGCTTCTACTTCCTCTCGCCGTGCTCCTCCAAGTGGCCAAGAGATCTTTGATGAGGAAGAGGAGACCGAGGAAGACGCGCCCCTCGACTACCGCGAGCACCCCGACTCAGCTGAAGATGAGGACACCTCCGCGGACGTCATCCAAGATGAAAATGATGAGTAGATGGACTTCATGCTCCTTTTCATTCCCTTTTTGGCACTTGATGACAAAGGGGGAGTGAAGGTGTCATTTATGTACTCATTTGGGCATGTATCGACTTGTATCAAACTTATGTTTCCATTTCGTTTTGAACTCCTTTGATCTTTGTAAGGACTATGTGGTGTGAGAACATTTGTAATGTGTGCTACTTTATGCTTAGCTGTTGTATTTGTCTCTGTTCTAAAGAATTTGTGCTAGTGTGAGAATTCTTTCTCTGACTTGGTGACTGTTTTTTTGTGTGTTCTGGTTCAGAAGGGCCGGATACTCCGGGATACAGGTCAGATTCTCCGGATTCCCTGACCGGAGTCTCCAGGCTCCAACCCGGAGTCTCCGGGTCTCGCTGGTAGATACACTTTTTATTGAGTGGATAACATGTCATATGCATCACTCATGTTTTTGCACGCACCTGTTCACTCCACTGTTAAACATATAATAGTTTTTGTGGTTCTCTTGATATATATGCCAATTGTTGACATGTCAAGTCAAAATTGAAATTCAAAGTTCATGGCATACATTAAGGGGAGCTCTTACATGCTATATGTTTATTGTTTTATGTTAATCAAATGAGCTACATGTGGATTGTCATCAATCACCAAAAAGGGGGAGATTGAAAGTGATCTAGGCCCCTAAGTGGGTTTTGGTGAATAATGACAAAACACATGTATATTTAATTGTGTAATTGAGCATGTGTGTAGGTGATGAATATATATAGGTGAATCAAGTGATGACGTATGGCCCCCCAAAAAGGAAATGAAAAGGTGGTGTTTAAGTGTACTCATGATATTAGATTTTATATTTGAAATTTGAGTATAGGGACACCGTACTATCAAGAGGGACTTGATTCAAGGGTTTAAGTTTAAATCTTGTGCTCAAGAGAACCTAGACAAACACCTGTGAGCCACAAAATACACTTAAAAGAGCAAAATATGAGCTTTCATCCTGCCTAACCCGGATACTGCGGGTATAGGGCCGGATACTCTAGACCCCTTTGCCTGGAGTGTCCGGGTGTTGTTCACGGGCTGAAAAATTAGGGTTGCCCGGAGTCTCCGGGCATATACCCGGAGTCTCCGGGTAACTGTTCGCCCAACGGCTATTTTTTGATCAAGGGGTATAAATACTCCCTCCCCTCCTTCAGTTCACTCGCTCTTGCCATTCTTTCGAGCTGAACTTCTCCTAAAGCCAAAAGAGAGCTCTCTCACTCCCCTCTCTTCATTCTTGAGTGATTCCTTTGATGGATTTGAGTGAGAAGCAAGCAAGAGCAAGGATTCGTGCTAGTGAGCCTCATTCCCACCTCTTGAGCACTTGGTTTTGGTCAAGCCCGTGGATTCAAGTTTGTTACTCTTGGAGTCTTGGATTCCTAGACGGCTAGGCATGCTTGTGACAGCTCGATCTCGATTGTGAGCTGCACAAGAAGTTTGTAAGCTCTATTCCTCGTCGATGAATCCATAGTAAGTGACCTTGGGCTTGAGAGGTGATCTCGCCCTTGGGAAAGGATCATAGGGGTTCTTGAGCACCGTCTCTCGAATCCTTCCTCAACGGAGACGTAGCACCTTCGGGTGTGAACTTCGGGAAACAAATTCTTGTCTCATTCGTGTTAATTTACTTGATTTCATTGCTATTTCTTGTGAGACTTCTTTTCTAGGGTTTGAGCTCGATCTACTCATTTACCAATTTCTAGTGAGTTTTGTTTGTTGAATATCAACATTAAGGAACCCTTGGTACTCGTCCTATAGCTCGATCTACTTTTCATACATTAATTTCTGTAGTTTCCTTTCAGCTTGTTCTTATCTGGAGTCTCTGGTTATAGCTCCGGATACTCCGGACACCAAAACCCGGAGTATCCAGGCTTATACCCGGAGTATCCGGGCTGAGTCTGCGTCTGAAATTTTTTTTAAGTGTTTTTGAGTTGTAGATTGCCTATTCACCCCTCTCTAGGCATCTTAAAGGTCCTTTCATCATTGGATCACAATCGCATGCCTAATTCCTGATGAGTACATGGTTTAACATCCTTTTAATAAAAAATATGTCCAGGCATTGTCGCGAAAAATTAAGTACATGGTTTAGCACTTTGAACACTAGTATAGATTAAGAAGGTTGAACTTTGTATGTCTTTGAGTAAAATTGGCTTTTAGACTTAGCGCGGGTATGAAATTGTAGGCCAATCCTTATTAGTACCCCGTACCATTTTCGCTACCAACTATGCATACCTTAGTTTTTTTATAAGGATGCACACCTTAGTTTACACTAGCGATGTTGTGTGGCAGTGCCCCATCTTAGTAAGAAAAGGGATCATGTCGTCTATTCTAATCAAAGTCAGATAACCATAGGAAAATATAATTTCTCTTTTTATATATCTTGTTTATGAAAAATGCTCACATCACTTCTGCTCCACTTGTATGTTTTCCTCAAAATCGTATTTTAGTGAGCATGTAGATGCACACCATAGATTTTACTGTACCAGGTGCTCCATGGGAGGCGCTTCTTTTAGCCGTTTTAGTCTAGGATATTTTTTTTTCACATGCGTACATATCCAGATGTCATAATCTCGATATAAACATGCCAAACCAATAGTCTCTCGTCTCTTTTGGTGACTCGAGATTTCAAGATTTGGGATGACCCTATGTAGCTTCTAGTAGGAAAACAAAAACACAAAACCTTTTTCTAGAAAAAAAAAGATGACCATATATTTTTAAAGGGATAAGTTCTATGGTCATCGTATTTGAGACTATAAACACTAAAATAGGTCAAGCACGAACTCTTAGTTTATAGAGGTAAGAGGCTTGAGCTTATATACCCGAAGTTATATGTTGTGGCATTTTTTCTCTCTCGTGATATAACTTAGAATTATCATTTTCCATCATGCCATGTAAAGAAGGGTTACACTAAAGGAACAATGCGAATATAAAATTATATTCCCTTGCTTTTATCGATTAAACACGAAAGATAAGTTAACAACATAAAAAATTATATAACTTCCTTCAGTTTGTAGTTGCATCCCTAGTAAAATCGGTTTGAAAATAGATTTCCTTTCTTTAGGATGATAGAGAAAATAGCTGCTATTTATCGAGAAAATTTGTTTTTAGATAATGAAAAAATTCCGGCTTCAAACCTCTCTAGAGAGAGGAATCAGTCTGTAATTATTACAATCACACACTCAGAGTTTAAATTATACTGAGTTTAAAATTAAAAACCAATACGTAAAATGAAGGGCAATGGATCCATGGGACGCGAAGTTGGTAGAACGAATTGCTTCATAAGGTCTTGTTTAGTTGCTTGGGTAAATTTTTTGAAATGAAATCTTTTCACATTTGAAGTATTACATATAAACTAATCACAAAACTAATTATAGAACTCGTCTGTAAACTATGAGACAAATTTATTAAGACTAAATAATTCATCATTAGCACATGCTTACTGTAGCAATTACTGCAGTAATTTAGTGTCTAATCATGGTCTAATTAGATTCATTAGATTCGTCTCGTAATTTACAAGCAAACAATGCAATTAATTTTTTATTTCATCTAGATTTAATACTTTATGCATGTAACCTTTCCATTCAATGTGATAGTTTTGAAATTTTGAATATTACAACTAAACAAGACATTAGTATGGCCAACAGGACAAGTTCAAAGTTTTTGTAAAATCTTGAAGAATTTAGATTCTACTATCGCTCCACTCCGTATAAATACTGAAACTAGTTCCACCATTTTGTAGGTGAATTTACCAACAGCATTCAGCAAGTTCAATGGAAAAAAAATTGTCCGTTTATTAAGTAAAGTCAACGGCTGACCCATGGGACCCACAAACAAGTGAGCAAATTACAAGGGGCTGGCACTCGAGCGGCGTCCCTTGGAAGTTGGAACTTGGAAGCTCCGCCGCGGTCACCAGTCAGGGCGGTGAGATGGCACCCGGCCGCCGCCCCAGCTCGCCGGCGCTGACGCCGGAGTCAAGTCCCCCATTTGAAGATGAGGATCTGCTCGGCGAGTACCTCCTCCGCCTTCCGCCGCAGCCGTCCTCGCTCCCCCGCGCCTCCCTCGTCTGCAAGCGACCCGCATTTCCTCCGCCGCTTCCACGGCCGCCACGGGAAACCGCCCCTCCTCGGCTTCTTCTCCCACGACCTCAACGGCTGCAAGGTCGAGTTTACCCCCGCGCTGGACCCGCCGGACCGCGTGCCCCCCGCGCGCTTCTCTCTGCGTCTCGACGGCGCCGACAGCATCGTCCTCGGCTGCCGCCACGGCCGCGTCCTCGCAGTCGACTGGGCGCATCTCCACCTCCTGATTTGGGATCCAGCTGCCGGCGACCGGCTCCTCGTGGCGATTCCACCGGTCTTCGACCGCATGCCCCACAAAATCAACGGCGCAATCGTCTGCGCCACCGGCGACGAAGGCCACATCCACGGAGATTGCCGCTCCAACCCGTTCCAGGTGATAACGGTGGGCACCAGCTGGGAAGGAGTATCCGCCTGCGTCTACTCATCAGCAACTGACGCATGGGGCAATCTTATCTCAGCGTTGTGGCCGAGCCCCATCCCGCCGGGCACTCCCAGTGCTTCCTTCTTCTCTAATCATTGTCACAGTACCCTGGTCGGGAGTTGCATTTACTGGTTGATTATTGGGCTGAGGGCTTACATCCTTCAATTCGATTTGGGGGCGCAGAGCCTAGCTGTTATAGAGGCGCCACCGAATGTGTACCAAGTCCAAGCATTAGTCCATCGCAAGCGCCAATTCTTGATTACGCCTGCACATGGTGGCGTGCTTGGCTTCCTTGTTTTCTCAGTGCCAGGCTTCAGTGCCCAGTTATGGAAGAGGGATAATCTTGCAGGATGGGTGCTTGGGAATACTATTGACCTAAGCAACCTTCTTTCACTGAAACCAAGTGAGGATACGGCTCCCCCAAGGATAGCAGGGTTTTTTGAAGGTGATAATGCGATACTTCTAAAGACATATGATGGTGCATTCATGGTCCATTTGGAATCATTGCTATTCAAGAAACTTTCTGAAAGAATGCCTTGCCATCGTTATCATCCATTCGCGAGTTTCTATCCTGCAGGTACATAGTATTCCTGTACACTGCAATTGTTGCAAAGTTTAAATTACTTTAGTAATTAGTGGATGGAATGCCTTCTATTTCCGAGTGTTGGTGACTACCTCAGTTGTTTCTTTGGGTGCAACTCTTTAATTTATAGCAGTACTTTACTTCAAATATTATCATTGAACTATGCTACTTAATTTATAGCACCAATTTTTTTTAGCGGTTTGTGTCCATAGATTCAAAACTAGCAAACTTTTTAAAAGAAGTATAATAAAGTAACTTGTTGGAATCCTACTTCTGTATGCTAGCATGAATTGTGTTACTGTAGCACTCAATGCGCTTAGCTCAGTTAGCTGATCAGCATGATATGCTTAGAAGCTAGATATTAGCTACTGCATAAAAACTGAAATGTTCAAATGAGTAGTCCACTCAGCGCATTGGGAAGCTTAAAGCCAGTTATGTTCTTCAGTTCAATCATTTCAGCTCTGCTACTATTAGATCCATGATAACTTCTGGCTTCATGCATATGAACTTGTCTTTCATTTTGAAGTGAGATTGTTTGATCCTTTCTCGCCAAATTTACCACCATTACTTTTGTTTCAAGAATTTGTTATTTGGGCATATCTATGATTTGCATCTATAAGGCTGTGGCTAGACGTTGTCCAACTACAACCATTTCCATTTCAGTGTTTCTTAGGGTCCAAACTAGATGCAGTCTAGTATATTCAGTTTTCATAACTGTCAGTTTTGATAACTGTTGTATATTTATAAAAATATACTGGACATATATCATAATTTTGAATTTTGGTAAGTTTAGCACAATATTTTGAATTTATGTAGAAATATAGTAGGAAAAGTTTTGCTGTGCTCCTACCTTATATGCGAAGTAAAAAGTGTCAGCACCTTTTTTTAACTGAAGGAAGTATCAATTGCTGAAAATAAAGTATGATATAGAAAATTGATTATGAGCTTGAAATATCCAAATTTCATATGTGGATCCAGAAGAGTACTACCGTGTGAGATTTTCCATGTCAACTTGTGTTTTATAAATGATATACTGGTTGGTCATTCTTACATTTACAAATGAGTTATATGATGAAAATAAACTATGAGTACAATTTTGCCCTGAAAGGCATCTTTAAAAGACCTAAAGGGGGGGGATTTCTGCCACCACATTGCGCCACGTAGGCTGAAATATCTCAGCCGTCGGATCGCGCGTGAATGGCTCAGATTGATCCAACATATGGGTCCCACATATGGGCCCCACCGTGGGCCCCGTAGGACCCAACAATGTGGGTCCCACAAGTGGGCTCCACTGTGGACCCACGTGACCCACAAGTGGGCCCCACTGTGGACTCATGGGACCCACAAGTGGGTTATGGGCCCCACCGTGGACCCCGTAGGACCCAACAATGTGGGTCCCACAAGTGGGCCCCACTGTGGACCCACGTGACCCACAAGTGGGGCTCACTGTGGACTCACGGGACCCACAAGTGGGTTATGGGCCCCACTGTGGGCCCCGTAGGACCCAACAATGTGGGTCCCACAAGTGGGCCCCACTGTGGACTCACGAGACCCAAAAGTGAGTCCCACCGTATGTGGGGCCCACGGAACCAATTATATGTTTGGGATACTATAGTTTTTTAAAAAAAACCCTCTGAAATCTGATAAAATCAACTCGCACTCTATCTACGTCTCTCCACATAAAACCCTATGAGCTTTGGTGAAATCAATTTACACTCCACGAACAACAAATCCACAGAAAACACACCAAGACTTCTACAGAACCAACCCGCTTAATGTATATCATTGATGGGTTAAATCGACTCACACATTTACACACTGCATAATGGGCTATAACACTGCCTATAATAGAATATACCAGATAATCCCTACCTTTGGAAAAAAAAACATAGTAACTTTATTGTCAATTATACTCAACTCATTTATATAGTCCAGCCCACACTCAGTTAATTTCAGCCTACACTTAATTTTATTAAAAAACTCCTTGAATTTTATTAAAATTAATATATAGTCCAGCCCACACTCAGTTAATTCATAAATACTATTTATTCAAGCCACCTCTTCAGCAATTTTACGAGAACTCTCTCGATCCAACTACCTCTCAGGTAACTTTATGACAACCAACACACGATCCATGCATTTTTTACAAACTCAAGCTCTACAGCAATTAACCCATGCTCCATAGACTTTGCAAAAAAGGCTCCCAAAATCATGACGATCAACCCGCGGCCCCTACATTCTAAGTAAGTAATAATACACTAAAGTTTCTATAAATTAATCCATAGCCTAAAATTTCGCAAAAAACATTCACAACCTTTGTACCAATCACTGGGCTACAGCTTATGGCGCGGCAACGCCGCGCCAGTCTTTCTAGTTGAATCATTAAACTTGCCAATTTTCACTGAGATCAGATATAGCCAGTGCAATCAAACTGTTCTTGTATTGCTGGTTTTTTTTCCTTTTGGTTTATTGTTTTCTTCTGATAATGCTTAGATGGTTCATCCTTAGAATTAAGTGTCGGCCAGTGTTAATCTAATGCTCATTGATTGAACCATGAGGCAATATTTGTTGTAGACATAACTTTTGGTTTTTCGACCAGTCAGTAGTACAAAGTGGTTTGGGTGTTTGACTGATTGGAATATTTGCTACACAGGTACTTAAGACTTCAGTCATTGTTGCTGGGCTCCAAATGTTCTATCAGAATAGGCACTTTCATTGTGTATACTGTATCTCGTGATGTTGTACTTATGAATTGGACTGTAATCAATGGGCATAATGGCTTTCTTGGACCATTGTTTTTAATGGTTCATTTGTTTCACACGTTTGACACAAACCAGCATGTAAGTTACAGAATCGGTGCTTTCGGCAGGTGTTTGAGTGTTTCGGTTGACCTCGCCACGACCGGGGCAACCGTACTACAACCATGCCCAATTGCCCATGCCATCTCCTGCCAAGGGGTGAAGGGGATAGATCAAGGCCACGCGAGGTGGCACCTCTAGCCAGGGGGAGGATACTTGACTTCGCGACAAGACGGAACACAACCAACTCGCACCCGGTTGTAAGCAACAAGCGAAGCGATCACAAAGAACATGAAGAGGCCATCCATACTAGATGAAGGGCAGTTGCCTAAACCAATGATTCTGTCTTTAAGCGTTAGCCATGGAGCTACAAAGAACCGTGGAGCAATTTACTATCCGGTGTACGAAACACACACTGACAATTGGCTATATATAATATGGCAATTGCATTGAGATTAAATTACTAGAGCATATTGGCTATATATAATATGGCAATTGCATTGAGATTAAATTATTAGCCATGATCTGATGGTCCAGATTGAAGTTTGTATGATTTATACAGAAAGACTGGTTTGCACATGATATGTTCCTACTCTAGAAACCCTCACCTACTCACCCATTAGAGCAAGCCCAATAAAGAGCGAATCGCCCACCTCAGCACAGCACGCCGACATGGAAGAGAGAAGGCAGCGCTCGGCTGTTCACACAAACCAATGTACTTTGCCAGATTCATTACTGGCCGGTGCACTTATCTATCCATATTAGAACAGCTGGCAGCAAGAGAGTGGTAAATAGAGATTGTTTAGTTAAAAGTAGGACCGGTTGAGAATGTAGGAGACAAGCAAATAGTTGTTGTTGTATGGCTTGATTATTATGATTAATGATATGGCTTGTCTTATAGCCAAGCATTTGGCTCCGTTATTAAACTTGTTCTTTTTTTTTTTGAAACTTGCTCTTACAGAACGGACGGAGTAGAAAGGGGGCCAGCAGCTTTCCCGTTGACCATTGACCTTCCTAAGTCCAACTATAGATGAGCGTACGGCCGAGGCCCGTTAGCCCGGCCCGAGCACGGACGACCCGGCACGGCCCAAGCACGGCACGGGCCCGAAGTCACCGGGCCCGGGCCAGGCACGGCCCGTGCACCAGGCCGTGCTTGGGCCGCCAGTTCGGCCTGCCGGGCGGCACGGCACGACCCAGCCAAAAGACCTCGGCCCGGTGCCGGCCGGCCACTCCCAACGGTCGGCCTGCTGCGGTGCTGCCCCCGCCAACGGTCGGGAGTGGCCGCGGCCCAGCCTCCCCGCGTCGGCCCAAACGGCGCCCCCAGGCTATTATATAACCCCGCGCGGCGCCCCTTCCCCTTGCAACCCTAACCGTAATCCCCATCCCTACCCGCCCCCGCCCCCCGCCTGCCATCCCCTTCGCCGCCGCAGCGACTCAGCGGTCGCCCGTCAGGCGTCGCCGCGTTGGACTTCGCCTCACCGCCTCGTCCTTCAACGCCGCGTCGCCACCTCGTCCTCGCCCGTTTGCTCATCTCTGTCCACCGCGTCGTCGTCATCCTCGCCGCCATCCTCCGTCGAGCTTGTCTTCTTCCATCTCTCCGGCGCCGGGCTCCGGCTTTGCAGGCAAGTACATCCTCCTCAAGACCTCAACCCCTCTCTCTAACCCTAGCTATTTAACCCTAACCCTAACCCTAGCAACTTCTTCTTCACAGTAAGTCGGCGATGAGCTGATGCCGCATTCGCCGTGAGGAACGGGGCCGAGAGCGTGGATCTGACGAGCCGCGGGGGCCAGTGGCCATGGACGACATCGACGAGGCCGTGTACCCTGCAACCATCAACGAAGATCTGGTTGACTATGGTCACGTGCCCGACAACGTCGACGACGCGGGTGGCGCTGATGCTGCTGCCTTCATCGGGCTTGGCAACGTCACTGAGGCTGCCGCGGCCCCTGTGCCGCCGGTAAGTGAGTCTCAGTCCTGTGGATCTAAGCGTCGATCTCCTGTCTGGGATAATTTTGATGAAATCTTGGATGATAAGCGCGTGCGTATTGCTGCTGGTTGCAAGTTTTGTCGCCATAGATTGTCTGCTAAATCTGCTGCTGGCACTGGTCATCTGCTTAGGCATCAAAATGCATGTAAAAAGAAAGCTGATCATGCTAAAATGGTTCAAACTAGGCTTGCTATGAACCCTAATGGATCATATAGGAACTGGGAATACAAACCTGATGTTGCTAGGGTTGAATTATGCAAATTGATTGCTAGGCTTGATCTGCCTTTATCTGTTGCTGATAATGATGCTTGGGATGATTACATTCAACGTGCTCATAACCCTAGACATGTTAGTGTCTAGGTTTTCAACTAGTAGAGATCTGGAGAAGCTTTTCATTGACACTATTAATAAATTAAAATATATTGTCTTTCCTAGTGTCAATTCTATTTGTTTGACCTCTGATATCTGGTCTGGTAATGCAAAGGAGGATTACATCACTGTTGTAGCTCATTTTATCAATTATGATTGGCAACTTAAGAAACATGTGATTTGTTTTAGATTGATTGAAGAGGCTCATACTGGTACAAACATTGCTGAATCTGATGTGGTTGAGGCATTCAGAATGACTGATAAGATCTTTGCTGTTTTCTTAGATAATGCTTCTTCTAATAATAATGCTATGCAAATTTTGGCTCCAATCTTTTCTGGTTACTTGGGTGTTGATACTGATCCTGATAATCCATCTAAGAAAACCTACTATGTTGTGCATCAGAGGTGTGCTTGACATGTTATTAATCTCATTGTGAAGTCTGGTTTGAAAAGGCTGAAACCTTATATAGAGATCTTTAGAACTGCAATTAGTTATTTGAATGCATCTAATAAAAGAATTGCTGAGTTTAAAGACTACTGTTTGCTTAAGGGTGTTAGACCTCGTAAATTTGGTTTGGATATGGATGTTAGATGGAATTCAACCTATCTCATGCTTAAGCACCTGATTCCATATAAGAATGTATTTTCTGTGTTCATCAATGGTAATATTGGCTATGCTGCTTTGAATGGTGAGCACTGGTATGTTGCTGAAAAGGTTTGTGAATTTCTTGAGTTGTTTTATGAATCAACTTTTGCTCTATCTGGAGTGTATTATCCCACAAGTCCTTTGGTTCTGCATCATATAATTGAAATTGCTACTCATTTCCATGAATGTCAGGGTGATTCAAAACTTGAAACTGTTATAGGCCCTATGAGAATGAAGTTTGAGAAGTACTGGAAAAAAATTCCCATGTTATATTCATTTGCATTTATTCTTGACCCTAGAGCTAAATTGAGAGGTTTGCATATGGCTCTTGATTTGCTTGCTAAGTCTACTTCCTACAATTACAATCTGTATGCTAATGAAGTTAAGCATGAGTTGTTCAAACTGTATACCAAGTATGAAAACAAGTTTGCTGTAGCAAGGCCAGCAAGGACAGCCCATCCATCAGGTTTGACAGGTAAAAGGAAGCATGCTTGGGGTAAGATCTTTGGAGGGCTAGAAGGATCTGGTACCTCTGGTCCTTCTAGTAACATTCCTATTGCTGGTACATATGAGCTCACTGTCTATCTTGACAGTGACAATATTGTGGCATATGATGATTCATTTGATATCCTTAATTGGTGGCATAATCATAAACTAACATATCCAGTTCTCTCTATCATGGCTAAGGATATTATGTTGGTTCCTGTCTCAACTATTTCTTCAGAGTCTTGTTTCAGTCAGTCTGGCAGGATTCTAGAGGATCGGCGCAGAAGGTTGAACCCGGAGACTGTGGAGTAGCTGATCATCATCAAGGACTGGGAGCTGGCTGCGAGGAGAGCACAATATTCTGTGGAGGACTTGGAGCTGGAGGAGAAGTTCAAGAACCTATGGCTTGATGAGGACAATGCTGCTGCTGCTGGGGATGAGAGTTATAGTGATATGTGAGTGACATTTAGCCTGGTGGCTGTTGTAAGACACTAAAACTATTTAGCCTCGTGGCTTTTGAACTTGAACTTGAGCTGCCTGTACTCTTTTTTCTTTTATAGGGTTTCTCACAAAGGTGAGTTTTACCTAGAAAGGTTTTTAACGAGGCAGCATTGCACAGACAGCTCTTCCATTAATTATTTGAACTTATCTCTGTTTGTGTTAGTGGTTTTGGGGGTTTTGGCCTTTTGGATTTGGGGGTGTTTGCCTTTGTGCTTTGAATACATATGAAATGTGAATAATTCATATTTAGATTTGAGATCTGGAATTTTTTTGAAATCTGTTGAGATATTTTTTGGTGTCGGGCTTTTGGGCTCCCTGACGAGCTGCTGGAGGACATATTCCTCCGCCTCGACGACGCGGCCGACCTCGCCCGCGCCTCCGCCGCCTGCACCTCCTTCCGCCGCGTCGTCTCCTCCCGCCGCTTCCTCCGCCGCTTTCGGTCCTTACACACCCCGCCAGTCCTCGGGTTCCTCGAGTTCATCGGAGTCGCAGGGCTCCATTTCCACCACGCGGGGCCGCCGCACCGCTCCGCCCCGGCCGCCCGCGCCCTCGCGCAGGCCGCGGACTTCAGCTTCTCCTTCCTCCCCAAGGACCCCCTCAAGAGCTGGCGCGTCTGCGACGCCCGCGATGGGCGCGTCCTCCTCGGCCGGTCGACCTCCGGCTGTGGGTTCGGGGACCTCGTGGTCTGCGATCCCCTGTATCGCCGGTACGTTCAGATCCCCCTCCTCGCCGACGACCCAGTGGCCTCTGCTCTTCACAGTGGCAAATCGGACTTCGAGTCAGGCTGGTTCGAAGCCTTCCTCGCTCCATCTGGTGAAGACGAGGATGAGGATGCGTCGTCATTCCAAGTGATCTGCATTGTGCTGTACGAGGACAAGGTCGTGGCCTTCATATTCTCTTCTGTCACCGGGGAATGGCTTCACGCTGCGTCTTTTAGCTTTCTAGCCTATGGATGCATCGAAGACCCTGAATCTTTGGTGCGCCACAACATACGCAGTTGCTTCTACTGGAGGCATCATACTTGGAACAATTTGCTCGTGCTCGACACATGTGATATGAAATTCTCCGTTGTTGACCCCCCACCCGACAGCCTTAACCGGCAGTGGGCTGTTGCGGATGCAGGGGAAGACAGGCTTGGTTTCATAGCTATTGATCAGTGCACGTTAGACTTCTATTGCAAGACTTTGCGAAACATTGATGGCCTTCGCACAGACGAGTGGTGCCATGAAAAGAGAATCTCATTGCCCGAGATAACTGTAACTGGAGCATCATTGGCACAGCTGAAGGCTGCTTTCTCCTGCTAGCTAGTCCACGAGACTTTTTCAGTTTTCCTCCAGAAATGCCTAAAGCACAGTATTTCACACTTGAGATCAAGACACTACTGGTTGAGAGGCAGTGTGTGGCATGTAGGTTCGTTTATTGTGCGTGCTTGTATGCAAGTTTCCCACCACCATTGTCACTGCCAAGTATATGAAATGGTGAGATCCCTTTCTTGTTCCCTTCACTCATTTGGAGTTAGTTTATACACAGTGTTATTAGCTACTGGGGAGTTAAATCTTTAGCCACATCATTCAGCCAACTGGCAGCTAATTGCTCCGAAAAAGATTATGAGGGTCTGGGGATGTCAGATTTTTGAAATATGAACTTTGTTGGTTAGCCTGCAGATTTGCAGATGTTTTTCCTGAACTAGGAGCTTCTCATTTTTGGAAAGGAGTCATAGGCTTGTTGTAATTGCAGGATAGCTTGCTTTCTTTTCCTGTGTGTCATGGATTCCATATTTTACTATGACCAACGTATCATCGGACCTTTTTTTACTTAAGGATGTATTAAGTTCTGTGAATTGTGATTACCAATATCTATGTTTGCCTCATGTTTTTTTGTGGAAGTAATTGATAACTAGATTAGACATTTACGTTTACAATAAAGTCTTGTAACTGTGCCATTCCACACTGCTCATTTTGGATCTTTTTTGATACCTTGTGCACTAGTGTCACCAACAATACTAATGAGGACCTACTGATTATCTAGATGTTTGCAGTTTCTATAAATTTCTGGATTATCATTCCAGTGCAAGCTGTTTTGCTTTAATATTTTTTCCCTCATATCTTTATTTCTTTTCAGTTGTTATGTCTCTTGCATCAACTGGTCATTAACTAATTGTTACCATTTCTCTTACCATTCTTTACATGTTTCTGTTCATCCAAACTAGATGTTGTGATTGTTGTAAGCACTACAGATATTTATTAAATTATAATAGCTAAAAGTCCAGATGATATGGCTGTTTCCTGTTGGTCACAGAAAAATGCCTTCTTTTCATAATATTGGCCATGAGTTTATACTTTACACCTATTTTTGATCAAAGGAAGCATTATTCGAGAAATTTTAATGTGAGCTTGAAAGATTGAAGTTCCATATGCTAAACCCCTTGCTTGGTGTTGCTAATATGTGAGATTGATCAATTCAAATGTGATTTCATTTCTAAAATGTGCGTCACAAATTTAAAAGTAGATGTTTTGCTTTGTTTTCTATGATATGCAATGTATAACATATATGATTTGAGATTTGAGAAGATAAGCAGTTTGGTGCTGTCACCTGACGTGGGAATTGGATAACTCAACTTTTTTCCGTGCCACTTTGGTCCGATCTTCTGTACAGTGATCGTGTTGGCAGTTTGGTACTGTATCTTTATTAAACTGAAGATCTGTTAAAGTAGCTTGTAATTTGCTTATGTGCTGATAAAGTTTCTTGCACTGTTGCACAGCTACATTACTAAATTAATTTATATTATACTAGGCCATATTGCTGATGGGGCGCACCGCCTTAGTTAGTGCTCTCAGTCCTCCTCGATCCACAAAAAAGAACCATTAGCAGTGTGATAAGATCAGAAATGTCTGCTAGTGGTATGGGAAGAAATTCAAAGAATGTGGGCCTTCAAATTCAAAAGCAGCAACATAAACCACACCCAAAGTTTTCGACTGCCGAGTGCGTCAAAGTAATAATGAGATTGTTGAGGTGAATGACGAAGAAAATGTGTATTCCTGTGATCTCCTCAGAGATGCTGCCAACCAAGAATATTCCTCCCCCTTTATGGAATGCTCCGTGCTATGTGGCTTAAGCAGCAGCTAACTAAACTTCTCTGAATGTGAAAGCAGTTAGTACTCTGATGTATTTGTTTGCCACATTTTGTGCGCTCATACAGGAAATGTTGTCTAATAGTTGGTGTTTTTAATGATGTCGTACAATATGGTCAGGCCAACATTTTTAGTCAATGGTTCGGTCTTTTTTTTTTTGCTGAAACAGACTTCTTTTCCTCTTTAGATTAGGGTAAAGTCCATTTTTGACCATCCAACTATCGACTGCGTCCGGATTTGGCAATGCAACTCTAAAACCGGACATCCGCAGCCATCCAACTCTCAAAACCGTTCATGTTTGGCCATCGAGCTGTTTTGCTGAGTGGTTTTGCTGAGTTGGACGCCACGTGGCGGTGGGACCCACCTGTCAGCCCCTCCTCTCCTCTTTCTCTCTCCCTCTACCTCTCCTCTCTCCTATCCAACTCTGCTGACCCTGCGTCGGCCGCCGCCCTTCCCGCGCACGCCTCTCCAGCTCACCCGGCCGGCAGCTCTGGCTCATGGCGGAGCTTGCCCGGCGTGTTCCCGCCGGCGGCGAGCCGTACGGCGGCGGCGGGGAGATGGGCACTTACGATGACGGCCTGCTCCGCCCGGTCTCCGTCCACAGCGTCGCCTGGGTCCGCGCCGAGATCCGCCCGCCGCGCCGCTAGGGGGCCGCAACCGAGCTCCGTGCGAGGGGCCGCGGCGCCTCCTGGTGCCGCGTCAAGCTCCGCCTGCAGGCAGAGGGAGCAGAGCTGCGGCACGACGCCGAGGAGGGAGCTGCGGCGCGGCGAGGTGATCCGGCGGCGGCACCCCGAGGGGACGAGGACAGAGGAGGAAGGAGGGAGGCCGGCGGAGCTCGCCGTCGCCGCCGAGTCTCCACGGAGCTCGACCGCCAAGGGAGGCACAGCGGAGCTCGAGCTCCTGATCCGCCGCAGCAGGAGGGGCGGCCCGGCGGGGGAGGATGGCCCGACGAACGGCCGTCCCGCGGCACCGCGCGCGCTCGCCGCGGCCGCGCCACTCGCTCTACGCCGAGCCGCGCACTCGCCGCCGTCCCGCGGGCCCCCGCGCGCGCCGTGCTCCGCCTACTCCCTCCCGCGGCTGTGTTCCGCCCGCGCTCGCCGGTGCCGCGGCCACACAGAGCAAGGCGAGGCCCGCGGAGTGGGGGCCCTGCAGGCCCTCGCCACGCTCGCCTCGCCCGCCACTCGCCGCCGTCCGCATCCTCGACCAGGGGACCCGCCGCCGCCGCCTACAGAGGGAGCGAAGGGCCGCCGCCGCTCGCCAGCCGCCTCCGTTCAACTGCGCGGCTGCCGGGGCGCGTTCGCTGTGCTCTCGCCAGACCGCCGGGGCCGCGGCCGCGCCCCGCCACCCCTGCAGTTGAGTTGGGGAGGAGGCCCGCCAGCAGAGCTCCCCTGCCCACGGGCCGCGGCGCGGAGGTCCCCCGCCCGCGGGCTTCTGCTCCGCGCGCGATGGCCTTGGAGAGAGAGGTGGGGACGGGTAGGGAGCCAGGGAGGGCGGCGCCGCCGGGGAGAGAGAGCGGGGAAGAAAGAGAGAAACAAGAGAAAAAAAATTAAGCTGACATGTGGGCCCCACCGCCACGTGGTGTCCACATCAGCAAAACCACTCACCAAAACCGTCCGATAGCTAAAAATGAACGGTTTTGAGAGTTGAGTGGTCAAGGATACCCGGTTTTGGAGTTCGATGGCCAAAACCAAACTCGGGCAATAGTTCGATGGCCAAAAATGGACTTTACTCTTTAGATTAAGACATATAATTTAGAGCGCATGACTTAAATGGTTTTTGACAGCTGAGCTTATACCTTGGCATGTTTGATTTGACCAGTGGTACTTGTGCTCTTTTTCATTTCAAGTACTCCTACAATATGCCAATTTTCTTTTCATTATGTTGATGCTTGACACAGCCTGCAGTATCTTAGAGTTGCAGGACAAAGAGTGGTGCCCAGCCTGCCTCCGCCTTCGTTTGGGACGTGCATGATAAAGGCTGAAAAAACAGTTCTCTGCTTTCAGGCTTTGGTTCAAGTATGTATCCATTTACCTTGTTCTATCTTCCCAAACTCTTTCAAAATCATGCATTTCCGTTTTTGGTAATGGGAATGCGGTCGAGCCTTGTCTCGAAAAGAAGCTCCATCTGCATTTTTGCAGAGCCATTGTGTCTTTCACTGACTGGTGACTCCTGTAGGCATGCTAGAGCCTGGAGGCTGGAATTGTTGTGTCTTTGGCCTTTGGGCAATGTCCATGGACCAATCATGTTGCGCTTCAGTCTGAGTTAGTCATTCTGGACTCTGGAGTTATCAAGCTTGGATGCATAAGCATTGACAGTAAAGTTTTTTCAAAAGGAAAATACAATACCCGAAAAAAAGAAAATCCTAGAAAACAAGGTAGGTCAGAAAATTACGCAGTTCTTGCCCCGCCATGGGATCCATCTTCACCAAATGTGGCACCGAATAACCGTGCGACCTCCACTCCACCCCTGTCACCGCTTGCTTGGCCGCAACCTCAAAGGAATTTTCTTGGCCGCAAACTTTTCGCCTGTGTTTACTCATCAGAGACTGGTGCATGGGGCAATGAAGCTTTACTGTTGTGGCTGGAGAATATCACTGGTGTTGCTTCTGATTGTCCCAGTGTGCCCTGGTTGGGAGTTCCATTTGCTGGTTGCTTACTAGGACAAGGTTTGCCATCCTTGAGTTTGATTTGTGTAGGCAAAGCCTAGCTGCTATAGGGTTCCGATCCAATGCGATTGGCTTTGAGGCATTTATCCACTGTGAGTGCCATTCCTGCTCGCACCTGCAGATGGTGCTGGGCTCAACTTCCTCGTTATATCAGGCTTCACCGCCCGAGTATGGAAGTGTAAGGCCAATCACCATGGTGTAGCTGGATGGGTGCTAAATTAAATCTGAACAACTTTCTTTCGTTGAGGGCTGGGCTCGATAGCAGGCCCCCAAAGATACTAGGGTTGACTGGAGATGACAATGCGATGTTTCTGTGGACAGATGTTGGTATCTTCATGTTACATCTTGAATCATTGAGGTTTAAGAAGCTTTCCATTACAATGAGGCATAGCTACCGCGCCCATCATCCATTCACAAGTTTCTACTACGCAGGTAAATACCATGGCTCACATTACAGCTGTAGCAAAGTTTAGGCTATTTTAGATAATTGGTTGATGGAATACCTTTTCTTTTCTGATTGCCGTTGGACTAAAAATTTGAGTTTGTTCATGTCAATTGTTTTCTTTGGATGCTTTCTTATGGTGATGCTTTCTTTTTGATATTATTATTGAACAATGCGCTCAATTCATCAGTACCAAACTGTTTGTTCTTGAGGAAAGGAATGGAATCAGATCATTTGATCCTTTATAGAGCGATCACACTGTTGCTCGAATTTGTTAGTTTGGGTATATTTTAGATCCTCTTGGGATCGCTTGGGAGCAGGATGATCATCACTTTATAATACTTTTATGTATAAGTAACTTTCTTCCCTCTTCAACCAAATGGCCTTAGTCTGCATATTATTCAGTATGCCATAAATGATGTTTTGCGGAATATCCTTTCTATTTTACAATATGCAGAATAATTAACTATTTGCCATCCTTACGAAGTGAGTTCCATGAAATTTGCCACTATGTGAGAAGGATGAATGTGAGAGGGGTTAATTGCACCCCCTCAAAGTGTGGCAAAGAATTTTCAATTGCCAAGTGCATAAATGTGATGCGAGAAATATCTTATGTGACAAAGAAAAGGTGTTTTCATGTGTGATGCGAACCAAGAGATCTTCCTCTCCCTTGATGGAACACTTCTTGCTATGTGGCTTAAGAAGCAGCTTTCGAAAATTCGCTGAATGTCAAATAGGTGAGTATTGTTATATTTTTGGTCATTTCGTTTGTGCGCTCATATAGGCAGCGCACTCCGATGTAGTTGGTGTGCTTGAAGATGTGATGTCGTGCAACATTAACTGCAGATGCTTTCGCGTGATGGTCTTCAACAGATTTTTTGTCTTTGACTTAAAGTCTGAAAGTACGAAGGAACCAAACTAAACACTTCCAAGGATTGTGCAATGCAGCCATGTCAAATGGTTCTCACTGATCTTGTAGAGCTCTATTGCAGTTATTAGACATGATGAGTTGATATTTTCAACATCATCCGTAGTTAACTGTCGAGTCTTTTGCTTATGCAGAAACAAGATATGCATTTTTAATTTCAAATACTATGCAGATATGAGTTGCAAACTATTCTTAATTAGATTCACCGCTACGTGTCTTAAGAGCAAAAAACTATCAAGCTTTCACTAAAGCCGATACACCTCTATACATATATAGTGACGTGGTGCCTAATATCAATTGAGGTTGTCTGTTGTAAGAAGTGACGAGTTGAGCTCCTCAGATTCAGTTCATGTTGCTAATCAATAATTATCATGTCTACATATGATATCCAATGAAGGAGCTCCATAGATTTCAATTCTCACAGGACTTTCCAAACGATCCAAATCAAACCACAGCTGCAAGTGCAGTTAATAATGATTCTATGTGACTAGTGACTACCACTCGAATAAGTACATCTTACGTGAGGTTGCAAGTTCCTACCGCCGCGGAAAATGAAAACCTTCATACAATCTCCAAAGCTGACCTTCATACGCAAGGCAAATACCAAATAGGTTCAAACTTCAAGATCAGTATATATGGCACAATTTTCCCATCTGACCGAATTGCACAGCGGTTGCACTGCGTCACACCTCAAACCACAATTTTAGCTAGGGGGACTGAGCATGCACGTTTTTGGTAGAGTTTTTGTGCATCTCACTGGGGTGACGATCTTGGGAAAATAACGAGTCTGGGGTACTGGAGTTATCAGGCTTTGTTCCTAATATGTTAGCATGAAAAATGGTTGCCTTGCGCCCTTGCCTGAGTGAGATGAGAAATTAGACAATTTCTGTCTAGTGTAGGGTCAGATTTTACAGTACATCCCGAATCCCTATCATATCAATTTATAGGTACACAGCAATTTATTCGCTCTTTGGCGAGAACTTTCACGAACTACGGATACAGGTCCCTCTACAATCTCAAACAGACTATTCTAAGGAATAAAAAAAGAGCAGCGTTCAGACCATGGCACGAGTATTCCAATTCAGACTAGTGATAGCGGTGGTACATCATACGCATACCCCTGCAATGCACACATGTCCACGGGGTCAGTGGAGGATCAAGGCAGTACGAGTGCACCCACCGCGACCTGCAGACATGGCAGCTTAGAAGAAGCTCCTCAGGTTCACAGCTGTTGCACTGGAAGCATGCTCCTGGCCGAGTCTGCAAAATGGAGGGGTAAGCATAGCGAGCCCAAAATGAAATAAGCATGGTAAGCCCAAACTGATTTAAGAAGCAAGGAGATTGGATCTCACCCAGAATCGAGATAAGTCATAGCCTTCATTATGAAACACAGAAACATAGCCTTCATTATGGAACACAGAAACCTCGGTAGAAGCTTCACAAGGAATGGTCTGTGAGTATATCTTCTGATCAGAGGTGCCTGCCTCATCCACCTTAGTGATCGATGTGAAACTGGCTTTACAAAGGGGACATGTTGAGACTTTCCTCCCGGAAGTCTGAAACGCAAAGGTGCAGCTATATGATAATAACTTTTTGGAACATAACTGGAGAACCTAAAAAACTATAGCAAAGTCAGATTGTTGCTAATCCCTTTGGCCCAGGTTGCCATTAAATTGGTGTAACATATTGGTTGTGTTTCCTATATTTTATAAGTAGGCATCATTTCTTTCAGTTATGACATAATACGATCTTGAATCTGTATTAGTACATTGTCTACTGTAGTATGGTCTTATTCTGAACCTAGTATGGTCTTAGTCTGAACCGAACCACAAGCATAAAGTGGGTTATAGTAGGGCAAATATATTATATATGTCTCCAGAATATTTGAGTACAAGGACAACTCAATTTAAGCAAACATTAAGAAGCAAGAATCGAACTAAAGCATACCAGACAATCTGCCCATCCTTGAATGCATGAATAACAGAATCGGTGTCCACATGGTAAGATTCCCCTTGTAGAAGAAAAATCTGTCCAACATATCACGCATGATAATTCTTCTTGCCTTTCTAAATTAGATGATTTTTCCATGAGTTTCTTGTCGTCTCCCAATTCATCATCAGCTAGAGTGTCAAGGCTATATTTGTCTTTTTGCTCCTGAGTACAGAAAGCTGGTCCCTGTCCAGACAAATCGAATGGAAGCAAGCTTGTTGAATTCTCCCTTAAGTCAGCGTTTTTTTGCTCTTTTCTTCTGTCTGGTTCATGCCTACTAGTTTCGCCATATTCGTACAATGAATCCAGGGTACTTTGTCGAAGGGATGATGACGATACTTTTGTCTTGGTAAATTTTCTTCCCGCTCCTAGAGACAGAGTATCCAAAGTCTGAGGTTCATCAAAGCTGTCAGACAAGCTATCACTTTCTGTGAGATCGATCCTTTCTCCCTTCTGTTTCGATGTGTGACTTGACTCATGAAGGCATTGTCTTGCCTGTATTGTCATTTGATACAGGCATAAGCTTACACATAAGAATGTGAAATGACTGAAAGTTAAAAATGAAACAAGTTGTGTACATCTGTTCATCAAAACCCATATACCCAAAAAGGTGCAAGCTAGATGAGATGTGGTAGCTACAACAAGCTTTTGTCAGCTTGAGCATGGACACATGCAACAAACAATCAGTGTTATCAGTATTAAAGAAAACAATATCTCCATATATATGCCTCGAGTTCAATAGTTATGGCCTTAAGCAGTTTTACAGGTTTATTTAGGAAAAGTTATTAGTCTACTGGATCCTTTTCTTTTGTGATTAAGCTACTGGGTCCTTTGTTTGAGATATGAATACAAGCTTAAACAAAACAGAGCACCAAAATCTGGTCCTTATGAAGGCTAATTGATCAGAATTCAAGACCAGAGTGCTGAGAGGTTCATAAAGAAAGTTAGCAGAGAAAAAGGATACCAAAACTTTCTAGACTATAGTTAAATGCAAACGAAGGGGTCGATAAATATTAATTTGCATATTACCATGACACTTGACACATTGTCCTGCAGGTGTAGAACATCTTTATCCATTGATTTTTTAACACTCTTCAAACGTTTTCTTCTTTGCTTAACATCTGATAAATCATTCTTCTCAGATTCCCAATCACCAAAATTCTGAATCCCACAGGACAACCAAGATCCATCAGAAAATAGATACAAATATGCTGCTGTACTTTTACTCAGGTATGTTAATATTCACACTGAATGCTTGATGATCAACTTTTTACATGACATAATGAAAATTAAAGAAAAAGTATAAAACAATGACACTATTACGAAATAATTAAGTAAATACAAATATAGAGCACTTCCAAGAAATTTACGCTAAGGTATGTAGCACAAACACATATAATATTATAATGTGAAGTTTAAAGACTCAATTAGTAGCTTAGATGTAAGCAAGGAAAATTTAGAGTTCATGTATGAGAAAAAATGTATGTATATAGATGGTACATGGCAGGTAGATTCAACTTCACAATATGCTGCCTGATATACCTGCAGAACCACTTCTACGGCAACTAATCATTTCATTGTCAATTTTCTTCTTTATACGTAGACATTGAAACCATCAAATAGCAGAAGATGAACCCTCAGATAGCATTTCTATCTTACTTTAGAGTCTAGCTGAACCATGATTGAACAATTATACGTATGCTACGATTGCACAATTATACCTACAGTAATATGTGTTTAATTGAAATTATGGATGATTGATTGATTGATTGATCAATATTACTTTTTAGTTGAACTAGTAGATTGTAGATTTAAACGACGCGATGGTTTGCATAAAGATTAGAGTACAGCATCTAGAGAATATATGAAGGAACAAAATCAAGTGCATGCTGTGATTCTTACTTCTTTTAGTAGGGCTGATTCAGACAATGTCTGATGCTCCATATCAGAATCTGAATCATCAAGCTTAATAGTATGGCTGGCCGTAGGAGTATCACAGAAATCATCAGGTAACTCTTTCAAAACTCTACCCTCTGTGACTGCATTTTTCTTGCCTCGTGTACAAGGACGAGCAGGAAGCTCTGGGACTGGTCCTGCTTCTTCACCACTGAGTATTGCGCAGAAAGAAAGCTTTCTTAGAAAGTAGTCAGCATTTTTACATGATAAGGTAGTATATGCAACTTCTAGCTTACGAATACTATCCGCTTCTTCACCAATGTTTAACAGATAGAATGATAGGTCTTAGCCTAAGCAGCACGGATACGGATACGTGTATCGGTATCGGAAGGATACGGATACGCAGATACAGCAATTTTCTAAAAAACCCGATACATAGATACGTTTTACTATTTTTTAAAATAAATAAATGAAGAATAATACATATCAAACAGCACGTTCGGCTGGACTGAAAAGCAGCCAGCTGAGCTGTTGGACGGCAGTAGCTGCAGCTACAGCCCAACAAATAACTCACCCTTATCTCTCTCACCCTTATCTGTTCCTCTTCCCTCCTCACTCTCTCTCACGGTCCCAGCATCCTCCCTCCCTCCTCGTGTCTCTCTCTCTCCCTCCACTACCTCCTCTCTCTTCTGCTCCTCCGCCTCCCCTTCTTCTCCACTGCGGTAGGCCAAGCAGCAGCAGCAGCACAGGCAGGGCGGTGGTGCATGGGCGGACCGGCGGACCGCGACGCGAGGGTGGACCGCGGCGCGGCGGTGGCACAAGGGCGGATCAGGCGCGGCCGGCCGGCCTCGATTCGGCCTCTCCGGCGAGCGGCTGCCAGGCGCTGGCGGGGATGGGCACGGGTGCGGGCCAGCGAGCCGGCGCCGCCGTGCGCGGCCAGGCGCAGGGGGGCGGGGATGGCCGATCCTCCTCCTCTCCGCTGCCTACCCTCCTCTCTCCTCAGCGCGGCCTCCGCCGTCGCCGGATCTCCCCCTCCCCCGCTGCCTACCCTCCTCCTCCTCTCCGCTCAGCGCGGACGGCCATGGGAGGAGCGGAGCAGCACGCGGCCGCGGGCGAGCGGAGCAGCGCGAGCGGACCGAGCGGCGCGCGCGGCCGGCTCATCGCCGTTGGATACGTATCCGTTCGTGAGTTTCTAGCATCACTGTTTAGGGATACGCGGACACGCCGTGGATACATATCCCGGCTGTATCCCAGGCGTATCCGTGTCGGATACGTATCCGACACGGGATACGCCTCTTCCCTGCCGTATCTGTGTTTCTGAGGTCTTAGCTGAAAAAGACCGCCAACATGTTGACACAAATCTAAGAACAAAATGTGACAGATGGATTAGAACAGTCCGCAAGCAATTTCTTTCTTTCGACACAGTATAACACTATAACTGCTGTTGTTTCGCAGTTGTGGCACATCTATGCAAACACAATTCCTAATTACAATTTCACACTTCCCCCAAAATGGCATTCCCAGTTCATACATGACCCCAAGTCAAACAATTACTAGGCACATGTCTGATCATATCACAAGTTCGCAACAACAGTTGACGAAGAGCCGGTTCCTACCTACCTTTCCATCAAGTAGGGGTCCTCCGGGAGACGCCTCCCCTCCCTGAGACACTCCAGGAACCACCGGTGGCTGACGACGCGCGTCCGGAACTTCCTCGCGATGTCGTACTTCTTCCCCTCGAGCCTCCAGCACACCTGACCGCCACAAGCCCGCGCACCAGATTCAATTTCACACGGGCGGCATCAAAATGAACCGAGGGGGAAAAAAATGAAGCGCAGGCAGCAGGCGATGCGTAGCGGCGTACCAGGTGGGTGATGGACCTGCTCATGGGTCCGACGTAGCTGGCGCCGGACTCCGAGATGAGCTTGATGAGCCTGTGCCGCTCGTCGCCGTGGTACCCGCTCACCGTCGCGACCACGGACCCCATCCCCTCGACCGCCATGGGTGCCGCCGGGGGGTGGGCGAATCGGCGAACGGGAACTACCACTAGGGCGAGTCAGGCGCGGCGGACGGAGGCGGAACCTGGATCGCCGGCGCACGGCGGCGATGTGGGGTGGGGAAGAAGTTTCTGGAAGCGTTCGAAATCTCCTTTGCCTTTTCGCGTTTCCCTCCCTTTTCCGTTGAAATTTTCAGGGTTCCCGCGGGGGTGCTGCGTACTCCAATTGCCCTATTGGCCTAAATTTGATGGGCCGTTTGTTTGGTGTTGAGGTAGGCCGGGCCGGTATGCTAGAGCGGCCCATAAAGATAAGAGGCCTAGTCAGGGCCCGTGATGATGCGTAAAGTGCTGGCCTCTTGCGTGTCGGGTGCTGCGAAGTCAGTTGGCTGCTACTCGTCAGTACAAAAATAGTTGCTGCATTCTCCAATTGGACTATCGTAAAAGTATGATTTTTATACCTCAACTATAAAAGAAGGTATTTAGCTCCCCCAACTACTATTGAAACCGTGTGTTTTACCTCCCTCGGAAGTTTTACAAGCAGTTTTTACATATTTTTTTCATAGATTTGTCTTTCTTATCACTTTTTTCACTCGACTGAGGTAACAAACGTTGATAAAAAAAATGAAAACTGTATAGTGGTAGAGGAGAGTACAAAGAACTCAATTTCACAACTTTTTGAAGTTGAAACTTACAAAAATTGAAACTTGAAATTTTGAAGGAAGAAAGAATTTAAACATCATTGAATTTTTAATGCATCAAGATGAGATCCATCTTTTTAAAAAAAATTAAATTGTATGATACATATTAGAGGGGTATCATTAGAGAATTTTTGTGTATATAGGTTCTATAGCAAAATTTTAAATTTCTTAGGAAGGGTCAAATTTGAGCCAAATTTGATCCTTTTTATTTATCTTCATAAAATTTAAAATCTATTCAAGCATTTGCATATTTGATTTATACATATGCAAATTCTTGAATAGATTTAAAAATATGTGAAAATAAATAAAAAAGATAAATTTTGGCTTAAATTTGACCTCTCATAATAAACCCTAATGATGTACCCTGTTTTATTGAACTCGGTGTGTTTGGCCGGCCCCATCCACCACTTTGACAGGCTCCGGTGGTGCCTTCACCCTCGACAACAATCCATATCAACATTAACACTACATGTATGACTCTTTTTAGCGGCCCTATCTGCCCACCAGCAGTCTCCCACTGCCGTGGTAAACATTGTCCATGCTACCTTGCTATCCCTCCCATTGCTTGCGACCATATAGTCGGCTAGCAAGACTGCTTGATGATTCCTCGAAAGGCAACAGACATAGTTGGTATTTTTGGTTTCGAACCTAAAAGGACTACCCAAAATTTTGTCCATGGCGCCAAAGCTAGCTAGAGCTTGCAATACTAGGGTTGAAGAAAAAAAATTCGCCAAGCCAAATTTGAGCGATGCAGTAAAACAAAGGTGTGTTTGGATGGTGAATGGTGACCAAGCCAAAAGTTGCAAGCATATGCCACGGGGGGCCAAATTTGTTCGTCATATCAGGAGCTGAAAACATAATATACTCAGTATTTCACTGCCCGAAATTCTTACCGTAACCCGAAGTCTTTAGTGACTTACAATAAGTTGCAAAATCTAAGTTTACTGAGGAGTTGGAGCCGAAATGATGTCACGCCGTAGCGCCTCCTTCTGCTGCTTGAAAACTTCTTGTGTTTCTCTGATGAGGGCACCCCAACTCTTGACAGGCTTCCCTGCCTCCGAGCAGATATCAGCGGCGATCTTATCCAGCAAAGGAGCCAAGCCTTGATCTTGTGCGACCAAGTTCTCGCACGCCGTTGCACACTCTGACAGCAGGACATCCAGCAATTCTACGGGATCGAGTTGCTGCTGTAGCTCAGGATGGGGAACACCTTGTGAAAGGCGGCCTTGCTCTAAGTCGAAATCTGATTGCTGCAGCTCCATTTGTATGTTGACCATTTCCCTGAGCACCTGCAATATTATCAGCTAGTAAATACTTCGATCGGTAGTCTCACGACATGCCATTAGCGTAAAATTGTGTATCTACATATGATTCTAGTTCCAACAAGATTTGTTCGGTCATGTTACTTAACATCTGAAAAAAAAATCTACATGATCGATTCTAGTACCGTGTATGTAGGATTCAAAATCTGCAGGCTCCATTTGTTATAGGAACATATAGAGCTTTCATATTATCCAAACTTGAAAGAGCGACATGCATCTGTGATTTATTCCATATGAGGCCCTACACTCTGTTCGGCTAGTAGCTGTGGCTGATTTGTTGTGAGAAAAAAGTACTGCTGGCTGGCTGGTGCTGGTTTGGTGTGAGAGAAAAACACCGTTGACTGGTTGCAGCCGAACAGAGGTATAGGTGCGACTTTATCCACACCTTTAGGTGCAGCCTGTTATAATACTTGCTCTGAAGAGCAGGCGAATAGCCTATTGAAATGTCTCTAGCTATACATTGGGATATATATAGGGAGTGGGCTAGAGATACGCCGCTAGGTCAAAACATGGGGATAGTGTGGTGAGGTTTTGTGAAACTAACTACTAGTACTCTAGTAGTATATTATAATATAATACCGATCGAAATAACACCGATAGTCCTACGCGAAGGTGAGCGCAGATGGTACAAGCACGACACTACTTTAAAAAACTACAATAGTAGTACACCATAGACATAATAAGTTTTACAAACCGAGTTCAAATACAACAGTTTTACAACCCTGATTTAAATACATACTTGACATGCAAGTCTTATAATATTACAACTAGAATTTATACTAAAGAAAAGACTACACTGCACTTCTTCCCACGCTCAGCCTAGCACCACCAGTCAGACCGGTTAGCCAGACCGGTCAGACCGGCCTGCATGGATCTACCCAAGGACTATCGGTCAGACCGGTCCATTCGACCGATCAGTCCGATCGCAACAAAACAGAGAGGCTGCACCCTCAGGCCGCAAGTGTGCAACCCGCCGACGTCCTAGTCTAGGGGTCTCGCTCAACCACCTCCCACCCCTCTGCATCACGGCAGATGAACTTAATGTAGCAAAGGCAGAAGTCGACGTCTGGGTGTCCTGTTGCAAAAAGTGGTGGCAACAAACCCTGAGCAACTAATACTCAACAAGACTTACCCGACCAGTGGGTATAACTTAGCCCACATACCTAGACATGCAAAGTTTTTTGGGCCGGTGGTTGGTTTTGCAGAAAAGCGCTAAAAGCGAGTCCTTATCTTCCAAGTTTTAGCTCCATTTATAACAATAACTTTACTAATCATCTATGATTTGCAAACCTACAACTATCAGGGTGGGCAAACATTAATTAAATATCAACAGCCCTCATTGCATCTCATCTCTTTTCATTCTATTTTCTTTCTACGATGTGACCAAGAGATCAAGGCTTTCATAATCGCGAGACACGGCGAATCGATTCGATTTAATCTTGCAAGGTGGACCTAACCAACACGGCACGCATAAGCCCCGTCGGACCACACGCACCAACCATTCCCCTCCCCGCCTCGAACTACAGAACCGCCCCACCTACATATAGTCAGTCGAGCTCAATGTGAGACCACCAAAAGTAAACATATGCATCCCGTTTCTCCGCGACTACTCGACTCGCCCTAAGGGGTGGTGATGAGGTTCTGTACTTTCGAAACGAGGCAGTACTAGGCTTACCGGTTTCGACTACCTCCTACTCCCGGCATGTGGTTAGTACAGTTCAATCCCCGATCAGCACAGCCAACAACGGAACGGTCCTTAATCAACACAGATGGGGCTACACATTCCCCCATCCGGTCTCCCAGCCCATATCTTCCATCTTGAACATAATAGCTCATATAATGTAATATAGAGACATCCTATATCTCGCAAGTGATAGAATTATCACTCGACTTCTACCGAACCCTATTAAGCATAGCAGTGCTACCGACCTACACATACTAGTATAGGGCCCAGGAAAACCTAAGGATCATGCAACTAGGGTTTTCAAACAACTCCTACACGTAATGCACAAGTAATAGATACATATATAGGTGTCATAATTTGAAATAGTAGGACATGCACCGGAACTTGCCTTCAGACTGCTGCTCAGCACTAGGGTGAGTTGGGCCTTGGGCCGGCTCCTCACGATCCTCCTGCTGCGGGGCTTGCCCCTGCGGCTCCTATGGCTCCGCAACCACCTTGTATACCACCTCCTCCGCTGCGGCTGCTACACGTGTGCATATGTATATGACATGAGAATGCATGCATGATTTATAAAAATTATAAATAACAAATAGCCAAATTGATTTCCAACTAATTGCACCAACAACCTCCTATTTAACCTTCTCAGCCATTGCTATACCGATCAGATCGGTATGGTATACCGGTCAAACCGGTCTGGCCTGTGTGCGACTCGAGACCAAAAATCCGGAATATCCGGACATATTCTCGGAGTATCCGGACTCCCAAGTCTGGAATATCCGGACATAAACTCAGAGTAGCTAGGCCACTACAAACCCATAGTATCCGGACAAATAGCCGGAGTCTCCGGACCCATACCGGTCAGACCGGTCCCTTTGACCGGTCAGACCGGTCCTTCCCAGACTAAAGGCTAGACTCTTGGCGCGACGAAAATCGCCCACCAATTCTAAAACCCCTCTAGACACTAGTTCAGGGAGACCTTTGGACGTTTTTGACCAGAGGAAAATCACCTAAGATCATCTAGAAAAGGAGATCGACCCATCCCTAGCAAAATACCTTGAATGAATCCTTCCCCCACGAAGAACTTTAATCCCCTGCTCCCCAGGGAGGGAATAGCGAAGAATAAGCCTCCCCAAGTCGATTTAATCCAACCTTGGCTTTGAATCGAGTGGAAAATGAGGATTTGAAGCTTTAGGGCTTGGGGAGAGGGAAGCTCGGGAGAGAGCGTGAGAGAGCTGGTGAGGGGGAGTACTGGTAAGGGGGGGGGGAGAGAGAGAGAGATGGCCATTTAAATGATGTGGGGCCCAACAAAATGGTTGACTCAGCCCCAACCGGTCAGACCGGTTGTCCCGACCGGTCAGACCGCTCTGGCCCAAGCTGACAGGAACAACTTGATTTGGTGATTTGTCGCGTGAGTTTAAACTAATGACTGTGGTTAGTTTTAATTACAGAGGATTAACACCTGGGTGTTACAACCCTTCCCCCTAAAAGAAATCTCGTCCCGAGATTTAATGGAGGCGTTAAATTAAGAGGAAGGTAGAAAATTAGGTACCTTGGTAGGCTTGTAACAATTCCGGATATTTGGCTTTAAGAAACTCTTCAGTTTCCCACGTGGCTTCTCGCTCGGAGTGGTTGCTCCATTGCACCTTATAGAATTTGCTGGTTTGATTTCGAGTAACCCGAGTTTTGAAATCAACAATTTTGACCGGGTGCTCTGGATAGACGAGATCAGGCTCCAACTGTAACTTCTCCATCTCAACAATGTCAGTTGGAACTCGGAGGCATTTTCTGAGCTGGGACACATGAAAGATATTGTGGACCGCCGACAAATGCGGAGGAAGTTCCACACGATATGCCACCGGCCCACAGCGCTCAGTGATAGGAAAAGCCCAACATAACGGGGTGCTAACTTGCCTCTCATGCCAAACTGCTGCACACCTTTCATCGGAGACACCCGAAGGTAAACATGATCAACAACTTCAAATATCAGATGCCGGTGTCTTTTATCTACATAACTCTTTTGGCGGGATTGGGCAGTTTTCAAATTTGCTTGTATGAGCCGGACTTGTTCTTCAGCTTCACCAACCATATCGGGTCCAAAGAAATTCCGCTCACCGGCTTCTGACCAATTCAGTGGAGTCCTGCACCTCCGTCCATACAGGACTTCAAAGGGTGCCATTTTGATACTTTCTTGATAGCTATTATTGTAAGAAAATTCAGCTAGCGGCAGACACTCATCCCATTTCTTACTATAAGAGAGTACACAGGCCCGCAACATATCTTCCAAAATTTGAATAATTCTCTTTGTTTGCCCATCGGTTTGAGGATGATAAGCTGAACTGCGGATCAATTGTGTACCTAATGCAGCATGAAATTGTTCCCGAAATCTTGCAATGAATTATGCACCACGATCCGATATAATAGTTTTAGGAATTCCATGGAGACTCACAATACGGTCCAGGTATAGCTGAGCATATTGCCTTATCGTATAGGAGGTCTTTACCGGAAGAAAATGAGCTACCTTTGTAAATCGATCAACTATTACCCAAATAGAATCATATCCTTTAGAAGTATTGGGTAATCCAACAATAAAGTCCATACTGACATCCTCCCATTTTCCTGATAGAACATTCAAAGGTTGAAGCATACCGGCGGGCTTCGAATGGCTGAGATGCAACTGCATCTGGCTTTGCGACTCAATGCATCAGCTACAACATTAGCCTTGCCCGGGTGATAATGAATCTCCAGATCATAATCCTTAATTAGCTCTAACCACCGTCTCTGACGCAAATTCAGCTCGCTCTGGGTAAAGATATAGTTCAAACTCTTATGATCTGAGTATATATGAACAGGATTGCCCAGAAGATAATGGCGCCAGATTTTTAACGCATGAACCACTGCTGCTAATTCCAAGTCATGCGTAGCATAATTCTTCTCATGCCGTCGGAGGGCTCTGGAAGCATAGACAATTACCCGCTGATCTTGCATGAGGACACAGCCGAGACCCGTACCTAATGCATTACAAATAACATCAAATGCCAAATGGTAGCCGGCTGGGTCAAAACAGAGATGAGAATGCAGCGGAAACTCGTACCTGATGCATCACAATACACATCAAAAGGCCGAGTAATATTTGGCTGAGCCAAAACAGGGGCCGACGTTAAGAGCTTCCTCAGAATATGAAAAGTTTGCTCACATTTGTCGTCCCAATTAAATCTCACACCTTTCTTGAGTAATTCAGTCATGGGTCTAGTAATTTTTGAAAAGTCCGATACAAACCGGCGATAATAACCTGCTAGCCCAAGGAAACTCCGGATCTCTGGAACAGAGGTGGGAGCACTCCAATTCAGGACATCCTGAATCTTGCTAGGATCAACAGAAACTCCATCCTCTGAAATGATATGGCCCAAGAATTGGACCTCCTTGAGCCAAAAATCACATTTACTGAACTTGGCGTATAGCTTGTGCTCTCTGAGGCGTTGGAGAACAATGTGAAGATGCTTTGCATGTTCTTCTTCATTCTTGGAATATATAAGAATGTCGTCAATGAAAACCACGACAAACTTATCCAGCTCAGACATGAATACCGAGTTCATGAGGTACATGAAGTGAGCATGGGCATTTGTCAGCCCAAATGACATAACCAGATACTCATAGAGCCCATATCTGATAGAGAAGGCCGTCTTGGGAATATCCTCAGCTCTGATTTTTATCTGATGATAGCCAAAGCGGAGGTCAATCTTTGAAAATACTTTGGCCCCAGCTAACTGATCAAACAGAATATCAATCCGGGGCAGGGGATATTTGTTCTTAATTGTGACGGCATTTAAATGCCGATAATCCACGCGCATCCTGAGGCTCTGATCTTTCTTTTTGACAAAGAGTGCAGGACAGCCCCAGGGTGAGGTGCTAGGACGGATATATCCCTTATCTAACAATTCTTGTAACTGCTTCTTTAATTCTGCCAATTCATTGGGTGGCATTCGATATGGTCTTCTAGAGATGAGTGTCGTACCCGGTTGCAACTCAATGGCAAACTCCGGGGTTGTGAGCTCAGGGAGCACGGGTAGCACCGCCGCCGCTGCGGTGATGTTTTGGCTCGCCCGAGCAAAGTTGGGGAGGCCACCGCTGTCGTCCGCGATGCCCTGGTTCACCTCGTGGGCGCGAGCACGTGCACGCCTGCCATCCCCGCTGTGTCCTAGTTGTCGACCAACTTCGGCACACTCCTGCTCCAGTTGGCATAGGACCTCATTGATTTCCTTCTGTCGATCCCACAGCTGGTCAGGCCGCAGTGCTGGTGGGACGTTGGTGCCTCCTCCAGTTCCATCACTGGAGGTGGCGGGGGAGTACGCTCCCCATTGTTGTCGCTAACGTGTCCGTTAGGAGTATTCGCCATGAAACACTCCTGCGGTGGATGTTTGGGTCGCCTCGCTGGAGTCAGAGTCGGAGAGACTCTGATGCTCTTGCGAGGAGGTCATGGAAGGTTTCGAACACGCGGTCCGCCATGCCCACGAATTCAATGTCCGCTGGCTTGGGAGGTTGTACGCAGCATCACGAGGCCCTGCATGTTCTGTGCTACGTTGCGCAGGCCAAAGGGAAACACTGTCGAAACGTCCTTTGTGAGAATCCTCGAGGAGAATAGTTCTCTTCTGGAGAGTTGCACAATGACGTTGGCGAAAGTGAATAGGATGCAGTGCAGGTTGTCCTAGGCCGGCTGGTCGCCCAGAATCGCGCCGAGCTGCCGCTCCGAGCTTTCGTGGTTGATGACGGGTCGCTGGGCGCACGCAGGGGCATTGGCCTCCGCCGCATCCAGCCGTAGTCCCCGTAGGGAGTTGACGACAGGGTCGGTGCATGCGACGTTGGTGGGTGGATGGCGGTGCAGACCCGCTCTAGTCCACCTTCCAGGTTGACGATGAAGCGTAGGTCACTGAAGCGCTCGTGCGCGCCCGGGACCCGTCCTCCTTCGTCGATGGCCATCCGTCACCTGGTGAAGAAATGAACGAAACACGCAAATGCCCCTACCTGGCACGCCAACTGTTGATATTTTTTTACCATCGGCTAGTGATTCTCGTGGATTGCGCGTTTGGGGACGGATGGTATGCAAGAAGACACAAGTATTATATTGGTTCGGGCCGCTCGGGAGCATAATACCCTAAGTTCAGATTGTGGCAGCTTGTGTATTGTGCATCAGTTTGCAGTAGCGGTGTATAAACAGGCGAGAGTCGAGAGAGGGACAGGTGCCCCAAGTCTCTGGTGTAAGCGTGAGCTAATCTATCTTCCGTCTGGGCGGGATGACCTCGGGTTTCTGGTCGGGCAGAGTCTCTGCGGCCTCTCCACCAGAAGGGTGTGTGTTGTTGTTGTGTCGAAGCCGAGTCTCCCCGCGCACCCACCGTCTTCTCCCTTTTATATGCCAAGGGAGGGGACAGAGTATGGGAGAGAGAGAGAGAGACTTCTGCTGCTCCAATCATCACGGGCCTCTCCGAGCCTGTCATTGCCGCCCCCTCCGCGGGCGGGGCCGTCTCATCGCTTTGTCTCTAGAGTGGAGAACATGGGGTTGTCCATGCTGTGGCGCGACACGCCCTACCCTATGATCTACGCCATCATAGGCCATGACGAGGTGCGCGCCACTGTTTGCTGTGTCAGGGCATGTCTTATCGTCTGCCTTGCCACGCCACTTGTCAGTCTCTGTGCGGCGCGGGGTGTGGTGGGCCCATCTTTCGGTCGGCCGTGCTCCCCTGGCCTGGTCAATGGTCGGGTGAGGAGGAGCCTCTTCCATCGGTCGGGCGATGCGGACCTCTTCCGCAGGGGTCAGATTGCTCGGCCAGGACTAATCACCTTTCTCTGACAGATTAGGTATCTCTAATATTGATACCCGACAACCCGAGACTAAAGGCCTGACAGTCCCAGACAACGAGAGTTTTTCGACCGGGACAAATCAAGCTTTCTATACTAGTGCCGTGCAACCATTTTCACTATGGTTAGCTTTCCACAAAATCGACTGTGCAAACACGTCTGTACTGTCAGTTTAGAAACCGTCTTTACAAACAGTCTCGTAACGACTATAATAGGATGTGCTACAGTACAGTATTTTCCCTTATTGAAATGTTCGTATTCTAGGATTCGTTCGTATTTTCCCTTATTGAAATGTGTTGGCACTGCGTGTTTCTCCAAGAACTGTTTTCTAACGAAGTGTACAGTAGGTACCCTTAATGTGAAAGTGATGGCAACTACTGGATTTTATTTAACCACAACCTTTAACCAAGGTAACCGGGGCGAAATAGGGTAGTAAAAACGCTTCTCATTGGTAAACAAGCAACAAGAAGACTTACCCAGCAGTTTGCACAAGCGTGATTACTGTGAGAGCCCAAAAGTCCTTCTGTAGCAGGGAGACAAAGCCACCAAGGAGGACGACAGTGGTCCATGTAAGCACTAGGAAGCGTAGCCCCCTGATGGCCTTGGACACGTAACCCATGAACATGGCGTAGTAGTTGATCTCTTCAACTCCATCTAAGCTGTCCTGTTCAGGACTCAAGCCCAGAGGATCCCTCCTGCAGCGCAGAGAAAAGAGAAGACCAAGAAAAATAAAAAATTGAGCAAATACAATAAAAGAGGAATTGAATGCCCCGCCGATTCATCCGTCCAAGGAAGAATCGATTAGTCGATGGGAGGTCTAGAGAATGTTACCAAGAAACCCAACCTGGGACTGGAAGCAGCTCGACATATGCCCAGATCGTAGCCAGAAATCTCACGCGCCGGCACCCCGCTCTTCTTGCTGTATTAGCAAACAATATGTCCTTAATTCTTGGGGAACAGAGCTCCTACCTCTATATATTCATTGCCGAGAGAGAAGATAAAATTCGACAGCGAGGTAGCTAGGGAAATAACCTCTTCTCAGCTGGGAGCCTCAAGCCTTCTGGCAGAACAAGAAGAACTAATTAAGCTTCTGTTTATTTGGGGCCGTTGAGAGGTAATCAGGGAGGCAAGCTTTCCATTGGGTTCGATGTTTCGCCAGGGAAGCAAGCTTTAATTAAACGGGGAAAGAGGTAAAGAGAAGACAGGTGTAGGATTCGATCCGGTGGGTCATAATGGGCAACAACGGCCTAGGGATGTGGTAGATTATATTTTATTAGTGCGTCGTCTCTATCTTACTTTAGTAACTTCCACTACTAGTGTGTCCGACACACAAAAAGGCCTAGGATTATATTAGAATGTTTGGCAAGAAAATATATAGTTTTAAATTGAGAAGAAATGTTAAGAAAAAACGCAATGGCTCTTGTTATTTTATTTCACAACTGCCCAATTGTAATTTTCTAATATAATCTGCATATGTTTGGAGCCATTAGATGGGAGGGATTCCGAAGCTGTCAACAAGATGCTGAGTTTTGAGGGATCTCTTGTTCTGCTTCATGAACCTTCTAGCTTTTCTGTCGTGCAAGATAGCGGGCACGCTTAAAAAAAAGTGCTAAACATGCTGTAAAAGGATTTGATATACTCGGTGCTTTGTTTCGTCGAAATAAAGCTGGAAAACCTTATTTCTAAAAAAATATAATTTGCATATTTCTCAACAATTTTAATCAAATGACTAATAAGATACAGTAATTCCCAATAAACTTATTCTCATAATTAGGCAGTTAGTTATCCATATACTAAAAACCGTTAGTCACTTTTGAGAAAGATGTTGGAAAATGATAGAAATCTTGTAAAGCATACACAGATAGGCCATGAACACTGACATGTGTTCGGCTGGTCTACTCTTCCCCAGCGCTACAGTAATTTCCTCTCACACCACTCCAGCCACCAGTTCCAGCTCCAGCCAGCCCAACAGTATTTTTCTCTCACAGCATTCCAGCTCCAGCCTGGCGAACGCGGTGATAGTAACTAGAGGCGGACCACAGGTTTAAGGGGCTCATTTTATTTTTCTTCTTCCTCCATCCTCTCTTTTTTCTTCTCCCTCCTTCTTTTCTTCATCCTCTTCATCCAAATGTTGGAAATTGTTGGGAGGCTTGGGGGGCTCCATGGGCTTCATGGGGTAGGGGACTCCTGCCCCCACGTTGGATCCACCCTTGTTAACTTAATTGATCAACCAAGTGTTCCAGAAGAGTTGTGTGCCACATCCGTACATTCCATCTTCCAAATACATTGTCCAACCCCATCCGCCAAATGCATTACCTATTCCTCTCGTGAACAGCCGATGCAGTCGGGCCCTGCAGTGTGGCAATGAAAAAAAAAACTTTGTCCGGGGGAGGAAACGGCCCCACCGTTTTTCATTAAGAGGAAGTCACACCGGCTTACCCGAGTAGAGAAAACTCCCAAACCCTGGTCCATGCCCGAGAAGGCAAAGCCTCGCGACGAGTACAGCGAGGGAGTTTTTTTACCACAACAACCAAAAATTCACTTCTGATGAGAATCAAACTCAGAACCTATTGAGACGCGACGCTACCGGACTGGGCTAGCCAACTGTCCGCCCGGCCTTCCGCCTGCAGTGTGGCAATGACACAAGATGTCAGCCAGAATGCTCTCCGCTCCCTAAGGCCGCCTCCAACAGCTTTAGCTATTTCGCTAGCTGATCTGGCACAGTGAGCTGATATGGACTGAGAGAGAGAAAAATGGGACCCACGTAAGAGCAGTAATTATCCCTCCTCCCTTTTTCCCAGGCGCCCACACGCTCCCTCTCATCCAATCGCCTCCGCGTGAAGCCATTCCTGTTCTCGTATCCCATGCGTGGGTCCACTCATTGCTCGAGCCGCGTGTTATGCGCTAGCGGCCGGTTACTCGCTAGCGAAGAGGATTTTTGCCTTTCTCTCTGCTCCAGCTCACGCAAAAGCTGACGCTGCCGGCGATTTCGACCACCTTTGGAGGAGGCCTAAGTAGAGTGCTAGCACGGCGCGAATGTCTAGAAAATTTTTCGGAACATGTCAATTGTAAATAAAGCAGAAATGAGGAGAAAATTATGCTAAGATCCATGTTAGGAGGCCTCCTCTAATAGTCATTTACTATCTCTCACGCTTAGAAAATACAGATAGGTTTTCCAACAGTTAGGGTATCCGCAATGAGTCCCTAGGAACTGTCGATAGCATATCCACATTGGAGAGAGAGAGAGGAAGAAACAGAAAATTATCACTATACACTCAGCGACCCTCGCTAGCACAAGATTCCACGTCACCGGGTCCACCACATGTGTCTGCTCATCCTCATTTTTTTTCTCCCTCTAGTCATCCTCGTCTTGAAGGAAAGGGACCAGCATCCCAGGATGGAGCCGCAGCCCTGGGCAGGGTGGAGGCATGCATCCGGCACACGGCCGGGGCGAGCGGTGCAGCTGGCGAGGGAGGTCAACGCCGGGAGGAGCACAACCGTCGGAGCTCTTATCACCACCCGACCTTGGCAAGGGATGTGGGTGCGGGTGGAAGCGGGCACATCGCGGTTGGCACATGCAAGCGGGGCATTCGGAGGACAGGCATGACACGACCGCTAGCCCTCGCGGCTTCTAGAGCTCGCAGCTGTGGGTGAGGCCATGGAAGGTTGGCGAAGATGAGGGAGAGGGAAGAGTGGAATAAAAAATCGTGACAAGTAGATCCACTATATTTAGAAATATGTGTTACAGCAAACTTGTTGCGATGTTGATATTCAATGATCTCTATAGTTGACGTGGATACACTTAAAGTTAGATACTAGCTCAGTCCCACCCATAATAATTTATTTAGGAATACATTCATTAGACTATCTCTTAAACAAGAGATAATTCTTCTTTTTTTCTCCCCTTATGGAGACACAAAAACATACGAGTACATCTTAAGAAGGGCCTAAGAGCATCTCCAGCCGGACTCCAAAAATAAGGCCCTTACTTTCCCATTTGCGAGCCGGCGTGCACAATATGAGGGTCAAAAATGGAGCCCAACTCAAGCGGGCCTCTCAATTCTCGACTTGCAAATCAGCGGATCCCACCTGTCAGGCAAACAAACCATTCGGTCTCGCCGCCGCTGCATCTCGCGAGTCCGCCGCCCCTGGTCGCCGCTGCCCGCGCCTGGCTTCCGTGTGCCAGCCGTGCCATCGACGTGCCTCTCCCCTCCGCCGCCGCCCAGTTTTCTGCTTCGCCCTGCCCCCATCGCCACGGCTGCCACCGTCGCCCATCCTTGCTCGTTGTGGCCGCCCGGTTGCCGTCGAGCTCGCCGCCGCCTCGCCGGACCTCCGGTCGATTCTGGCTGCCTAGAGGTGCGCCGAGCCCCGCTCAACCTCCTCCTCCTTTTCCCTTCGCGAGCCGCCGCGTCCTGAGGTCGTAATTTTGCTTAATATGAATTCTGGTTGCATGAAACACACCAAAGAAAGTGCTTTTTTTTACTTACATGTAGCTGGGTCAGATCCCAGTCCGTTCAGTACTAGAGTCCTAGACTTGCACTAGACCAAAAGATGTGCACTGGACTTGAGTTAAATGGTTTGCTGTTTACTGTGATTTGCAGTACTACAAATCTGAAAATGATGGCTGTTTTCTTTGTTACATTCAGGACATACAGACGTGTTTTCTGAATGAGTTTGACCCTCTCCCGCTCAGGTTGTCTGAACATTGCATTGGCTTCTTTTTTAAAATAATAATTGCAAGATCAGCTAGCAAAAAACAAAAAACAAGTACTTCAGATTGCAGCACCTGTTTTGAGCTAGATACTAACATTGTTTCTGGTTGTCACTTGTTGTTCCAACCCAGGGACCCATTTCGAGGTGAAGCTGAAGTGAAGTGCAATTGGGGCACCACCACATGATCAGATCTGTATTATGCCAGCGGTTTGGATTCAAGCTGCGCAAGGAGGACATCTTTGCTTTGTGTTCTACTTCTACTCTTGTTGCATGTTCACAGATGTCCACAGATTGTGGCCTGAATGTATATGATGGCTTTTTGGAGATTGCTAAAAAATGAATGCACTTGATAATTGTACCCAGAAATTGGACTGAATGTATTTGGGTTTTATTTCAACGACTATTGCGTTGTAATAAATAATAATGCTACCATTTGGATTTGTCAAGGTTTATGGAATTATTACTGTGTTTCACTGCTAGAGAAGGGACTTCAATCCCAAGTTCAGATTATCTGTCATGTCGATCATGTTGAGATTAAATCTGAATCTGCCATCTGCTCAGCTTCTACTATGTTTGCAAAATTTATATGAAGGGTTCTAGAAATCAGCTAAAATGCTGACTTATTTTTGCACAATATATGCATGCCATGGAGTGGGTTCTGATTAATGAAGTGTTGTAAATGAAGTGTTTTAATTTTTCTGATTAATGAGAATCTTTTTATTATCTACTCAGTTTGAAAATCTACTCAGTGTTGTAAATGTGACTGATAATGACCATCAGTTTTGGCTGCTGGTGGAGTTAATCAAAAGCATAGTCTGAATATTGGTTTGGCATAGTCTGAATGTTGCCATTTACTGGCTGGTCATCAGTATGTATCCTTTTCTGAAAAGAATATGTTGCCATTCTGTCGGTGTCCCGACCTGGGGGCCTGGATCCCAACTAGTAATGCTACGTGTTTCCTCGTCCCAGATGATGATGCAAGAGACAATCACAGTAACGCACGGTTTATCCTGGTTCCGGCCGCGGGGCCGTACGTCCAGCAAAGGGGGTGTGCGAGGGCACTGTATTATCTCGCACCCGGAGTGCTTGTAGTAGGGGGTACAAGCAAGGCGAGAGAGGGAGGGAAGCTCCCAAGTCTCTGCTAGGAGTGGAGTCGGCTTGGGATGAGTGCTCAGTAGTCCCTGAACGTCCTTTTGGAAGAAAGAAGCCAGAGAGCCCGCTACCCACCCGGCTAAAGGAAGCCCACCTCCTCCTTTTATAGTCACAAGGAGGGGCAGTGCACATGAGAGGGGGCATGGAAGTCGTCGTTTTCCCCTAAATCGCGGGGGTACAGTGGTCGGACACTGTAGGAAGTACACTGTGGGAAGGCGGCGCGCGTTGCTGTCGTCCTAGATTTCGTCCTTGGTTCTGCGAAGATCCCGCCAGTCGTCCTGCAGTGTCCCTGCAGGCGGCGTGGTCGAGGTTGATGTATGGTTTATCGTATACGGCGCGACGGCGCTCGGTGGGCCCTGCAGACTAGGGTCCTGCATGCACCAGCGGCAGCAATGGCGCGCGACGGCCCCTGACCCCTGGTCGGAGTGTGGGCGTACACACTAGACGGTCCGGGGGGCACGTGGAAGTCCCGCACCCCGAAGGGGAAGGTCCAAGACTCTGTTTATTTTGTACTGGGGGCCCCTCCCGGAAGGACACGTGATGTCGTCGGACCCCTTCCCCAGTGGGAGGCGAGTTCGGACGGTCGGTGTCGGCAGCATAGTAACGGGAGCAGTGCTGAGCCTGTCTTGTCCCGCGTTGCAGGTCCCAAGGTGCTGCTACAGCATCCGGGATGGCGGAATGGTGACCGGAGTCAGCGGATGGGACGCTGGTCACATCCACTGTGGAAATGGCGGCCTGACGCCGCCCGCCCATGGTGCCGTGGCAGAGTGGCTGGCCTTTAATGCCTTCGTACGACGGGCAGTTGGGCGGCGGGGCCGTTTGTCCCTTGTGCCGAGAGACGGCCTCGAGCGAGGCGGAGATGAGTCACCCGCTCGAGGGTAGATCCGCTATCCTCGAGCGAGGCGGAAGTGTGTTGCGCGGTCGAGGGTCCCGAGGGGGGCCCTCGAGCGAGGCGGAAAATGAGTCACCCGCTCGAGGGTAGATTCGCTACCCTCGAGCGAGGCAGAGATTGTCCGGCGGGTTCAAGGGGGATGCAAATGGGCCGCATGCTGGGCTCCTTTGAGTCCTTTCCTTTCTTCCGGATGAGAAGCAGGCCGTGGGCCTTCGTGGGCCCAGTTGCCTTAATAGGTGTTTTGTGTTTTAAAGCGATCTTATCACCCCAATTAGGGTGTCCCTAATTGTGGCACCCGATAGTAGCCCCCGAGGCTTTGGTCGAGTCAATGGATTCGGCCAAAGGGTGATTCGGTGATTTCCCTTTTGACGTGATCAGTCAATGTCGCGCACCCGCTAGACGCGCCTAAGCGCCAGCCCGGTAGATGTGACAATACGCCAGTCGGGGTAGTACGCCCGAGGGGGAGTACTTCGAGGCGCGCGCCTCTTTGTTTGTTTGTTTGAAGGACAAGACGTGTCCGCGCGCTGAGGGGGGCCAGGGCGATGGTAGCGCCCGCTGCTTGGCAGCTGGTGCTCCTATCGTGCTGTCCCGTACGTAGGGCCTTGGCCCCGGCGTTCCTGGTTGCTTTGCGGCGCGCCGTTCGAGGGCATCTGGCCAGAGCCAATGCTGCACCGCTTAGCGTCCAGGGGCTCAGCTCTACTTTATTTCGTTCGTTCGTGTCTCGGCGCGGGGACCGAGGACATCCTTTGCTCGTGGAGCGCCGCTTCTCACGGGCGATACAAGCCTCCGCTCTTTGATAAGCTTGAAGCTTTGTGCCCGGCGCAGCTATAAATAGGGGTCATGGGGTTCCCTTTCTCCTCCAACCTCCCAGCTCTTTCTTCCAGTATCACCTTAATTTTGTAATGTTTTCTCTGCCCTTTTGTGACCGGCCCCCGGATGGGGTGGCCTGGCTTTTTTCAGACTTTTGGTGCTAGAAGAAAGCTTGCGAGCGGTGGAGGAAGACCGGAGTGGGCGTGCTCACCATCCCTCAGCTTCAGTGGGATCAGCAGAAGAGCATTGGGCCCATGGGGTCCTGCTCCTGCGATGTCCCCTAGCCTGAAGGGGGATGGTGATGCCTGACTGTGGCGCTGGCGCCAGGTCCGGTGGCTGTTTTTCGCATCGTCCCCCCCGGCGACAAGGTTGCTCTCGGGGAGACGGTGCGGAGGGCGCTGTCCGCCAGCTCGACCCCCTGCGTGGTCTTCAGTGGAGGAGACGCTAGAAGAAGGCTTGTGAGGAGAGCGTCCCGCTGGACCCGTGAGGTCTGGGGGCTGCTTCTCGCATCCCTAGCAGCCTGGCCGTTGCGTCAGCCAAGGGCTCGGTGCCTTTCTTCGTCACTCGTTCCTCCCCAAGACAGGGAAAATTGCCACATAGGTGGCAATATGTTTGTATCTTTCGATGGCTTCGCGCCGGTAACCCTTTGTAATCTTTACTTGTACTTGAGCAATAAAGTCCCCTCTCTCCTCTGCGGGGAGGCTTACCGAGGGTATAGGGGTGTACATAGAGTTACGACCCTCGAATATGTGTGAAGTCATCCTTCGCGGGGGCGCGTCAGCGCACCCGCGGGTGTAGCCCCCGAGGCCTTGGAGGAGTGTTTGTGCTCGTCCAAGGGCTTCAAACGTTGTCCCACTGGGTAGCTTTACTGGGGCGGCCGTTCGGCACCTTTTTCAGCCGGCATCGGCGCTTTTTCAGCCGGCCTCGGCACTCTTAGTGCTGGTACAACAACCCGGCGTTCAGCTTAGCCGTTGGGGAAACGTACGCTAATAGCGGGGGGTTTGGTTATACACGTGGAGCTTCACAAGTGTCGGTTGCGATTTATTCGAGGGTGCGGTTTTGAACCGTGGTGTGCGAGGATCCCCCGAGCCCAGGCCCGTATGAGGGTGTTCAGGGGAACCCTTGACTTTGATTACGACCCTTGTCGCCTTTCCAGAGGGAGGAGGGGTGAAGCGCACCATGCTACCCATGCCCGGGCCGCGAGCTATGGCTGCTTCAGTGAGCTATTAGCGGGTTGTTCAAGTGGACGTCCGTGCCCCGTTCGATAGGGGTCGGCTCGTGGTCCATAGACACGTCACATAAAGCGCCTGCGAAGGTTCGCTAGGCGGGGCTCGGACCCATTCGATAGGGTCCGAGGGCTCGATGCTCTCCCTCGATGGGATCCCCCTTCTAGGCACCCTCGACTGGCCTTGAACACTGCGTAGGATGTCTCGAACTTCGCGTTCGAGGGTAGCTTGTATGGCACATCCCTGTAGTCCCTGACTCTGGTGATCTGGGCGCCTGTCGAACCCCCTGAAGGGCCAGGCTTCGACCCCCTAATCAGTAAGGCCTCGAAATGTGATTCCTTCGAGGGTAAAGAGACCCCTCGAGGGAATATTCCGTTGTGATTCGGAAACGACACCGAGTCGCGAGTCATGCGCGCGGGTCTTCCACTGGTGGTGGGCGACGTGGCCCGATCTGTGTGGTGCGGTGTGGGCGCGCCTTTTCAGGCGACAACCTCGGGCAGACGAAGCGGCGTGGGCGGCGGCTGACGGATGGGATAACGCAACAGTCGCACCGCGCCCGCCGGTTACCGTGCTGCATTTATTGCTGCATGCGCGCGTGGGAGACTCCACGGTCGTGGGGCCCATCTGTCAGTGATAGCAAAACCTACCGCATTCAGTGCGGTAGATTTGGGCCGCGGCTGCGGATGCGCCCGTCGTGGTGAAATAAAATGAAGACGAATGGGTTATTTGGACTCACCTGGCCATTTTGCCTTCATCCCTCTCCGCCCTCTCCGCTTCCTTTGCATCCTGAACCCGTAGCCAAGAGCGAAAAAGGAGGAAGAAGGAGGAGAGAGAGAGAGAGAGGAAGAGCACCTTAGCCATCCCAGAGTCTTCGCCCCAACATTCCCCCTCGAATTTTGAAGAGATGTCGGACATCCAAGAGCCTTTGCCGTGGGGGAAGTCTTCCGCCACCGTGGCGGTCCTGCAGCAGTTGGTCGCCGACCGGCTGCTGCCGCGGATCACCGACTCGGGGGCGCCGGCGTGGATTTCCCCACATCCGGACGAGACCGAGCCGAAGCCCCTGCAAGGCTACGTCGTGAGCTTCGTGCGCCGTCACGAGCGAGGCTTCGGCGTCCCCGTCAGCAGGTTCATGAGGGCTTTGTGCGAGTACTACGGAGTGGAGCTACACAACTTCAGCCCCAACTCCATCTCGCAGGCGGCGGTCTTCGTCGCCATCTGCGAGGGGTACCTCGGCATCGAGGCCCACTGGGACCTTTGGGTCCATCTGTTCCGTGGCGAACTCTTCGTTGAGAACGTGCGGGGCCAACCAAGGCGGTTCGCGCGCGCCGGTGGCCTGACGCTCCACGTCCGCCCGACCCGGAGGAATCTTTACATCACGAGCAAGATGACGACGAACAACGCCGGATGGAGTCGAGGGTGGTTCTACCTTCGGAACTACAAGGGCGCGCTTCCGGCGTTCACTAACAGAGTTCTTTGGGAGCGTCCGCCGAAGTGGGACTGGGGGGTGTTGCCCCCATCGCAACAAGCCAGGCTTGAGGGCCTCGCCGACGCGCTGGTGCGTTTGGCGAAGAAGGGGCTGACGGCAGCGACCGTCATCGCGAACTTCCACCGGCAGAGGGTTATCCCTCTCGTGGAAAGGGCCCTGCCGATTTTCGAGCTCACCCCCGGGAGCAAGGTGGAGGGCTCGAGGACTTCGAAAAAGCTGCTTTCCCACACCGCCGCCGCCCGGAGGGCGAAGTACGCGGTGGCGGACTTCCCTCAAAATCCCGAGGACCTCTGGAGGATCAAGATGCGCCCCGAGCCGGGGTACATTTCTCTGGTAAGTTTTGATTTCGAATGTCCTGTATGTTGTGTGGTCCCCTTTTCCTAACCCTATCTCGGGCGTGCTTCGCAGGGGTTGAGGTGCGGCTCCTCGAGGCCCCCGGTCCCGGAACAACGCCTAATCAATCGTCTCCACGCGGAGAAGATGAAAAGGCGGAAAGACACGACGAAGGCGAAGGCCGAGAGGAAAAGGAAGAGAAAGGCGAAGCACAACAAGGAGTGCAAGCTTGCTCGTGCGGAGGGGAAAGCACGGCCCGCCACGCCCGAGTCCTCGGAGGAGGAGGAGGAGGAGGCCTCGGATGCCGAGGACCACGCTCTGGGGAGCGACAGGGAAGCAGCGGGCGCGAGCCCCCCGCTGTTCTACCTGTGGGATGACGACGAGGGGGAGCCGGTGGCACCGGAGGTGACGAGGGCCATAGCAGAGGCCTCGGCGCACCCATCCATCGAGGGGGCTGAGCGGGGTTCGTCGCCTCTGGTGGCCGGTGAGGAGACGCCTGCGCCCCAGGCGCTGGTCCGTGGCGACGAGGCTGCGGCGGGCGAGGAGTCGTCTGTGCTGGCAGCCTCGAGTCACCAGGTCGACACGAGGGGGCGCCCTCGGGGCAGTCTTCGAGGGGCGGCATGGCGACTCGAGCTCGAAGAAGCGCCACGAGGAAGCGGAGCATGAGTGCTCGATCCAGGTAAGCAGACCTCGCTTTCGTTTTTGTTGCGTGTTTGGTGGGTTTCTCGATCCTGTTGTCCTCAGCTCATGTTCTTCGATTTCCAGCCTCGGGGCCGTCCCCAAAGATGCGGTGCAGCTTGCCCCGGCCAAGGCTCTCAAGACCGGGGCACGAAGCACGCCGCACACAGCGCCGCAGCCCCTACCTGCCGTGGATCTCGAGGCGGTAGCCGCGAGGCTACGGGAGGCCATGCCCCGAGGCGCCCAGGCGGTGCAGCAAGCTCGGGCACAGGAGGAGGATGGCGCCGGCCAGAGCGGTGCCGAAGCAGCCGCTCTGGCTGCCGACGCCGGGGAGACCGGTCAGGGTGGTGCGGACGGCGCCACCCCGGCCGTTACTGAAGTTGAGGCCGGTCAGGGCAACGCGGCCAGCGCCGCTCGACCGGACACAGGAGGAGAGACCGGCGGGGGCGCGCAGGAGCGCCCTGCCGTCCGTGTGGAGGAGGAGACCCTCGTCTTCGAGCCCCCGAGGGCCGAGGGCGAGGGCGTCGCAGAGGAGGAGACGGCGCAAGAGGCGCCGACGGTGGAAGGAGCTCCTGTCTCGGGGCCCGCGGAGGCCCGGGACGAGGGTACTGTCGTGGTAGCGCCCGTGCCAACGGCACAAAGGGGTGTGACGGCAGTGGTGGAGCTGCCAGACAGCAGCGAGGAGTACGGGGACTCGATGGACATCGACCCCGCTGCTGCGGCAAGCGCCGCCGCGCACATCGCCGAGTTCGCGTCAGCCAGCGCGGGCATGCTCGAGGCGGGGACGTCCGAGGGGGGCCATCTCGGGGCGATCGTTCCGTCCGGGGTCCCCTCGGAGTTCCTCCGCAAGGAGCAAGAGGAGGAGGAAGCCTGGAACAAGTAGATGGGCGTGGGTCGCGAGATCTTGCAAGCCCTCGACCGCGCCTTTATGCTTCACCAGGATGCGGATTACCAGGTCAGCCAGGTAAATACTTCCCCCCCGAAAATTGCTCGGATTCGGTTTAACTTTTACGCGTCTTCACCCACGTCCTCCCCTTTGCAGCAGCTGAGGGAAATCTCACGCGAAAAGAGCGCCGAGATGAACCGGCTGTACTCCCAGCTGAGCCAGCTCGGGCAGCACAACGCCGAGCTGGTACTCAAGAACATTGACGCCAACGCGAAGATGGCGGATCTGGGAGCGCGTCAGCAGGCGCTGGAGGAGGAACTGGCGCGGGTTGCTGGTGAGCGGGACGTCCAGAGGGCGGCAGCGGAGGAGAAGGCCCGGGAGGCCGAGGCACAAGCTGCCGAGCTGCAGCGCCTTCGGACGGCGCTCGAGGATAGAGCTCGGGAGGCCGAGGCGCAAAGCGCCGAGCTGCAGCGTCTCAGTACCACGCTCGAGCAGCAGAAGGCCGAGCTCCTCCACAGGGAGGTAGCCGTGGTTGCGCTCACCAGGACCCTCCGGGAACAGGGCGAGGACCTCGAGGAGAAGGAGGTGGCTCTCCAGAACATGGGGGTTACCCTTAAGGAGAAGGAAGCCTCCTTGTCCTCGCTCGAAGAGGCCGCTCGAGCACAGAGGGAGGAGGCGCAGAGGAACATCACGGGTGAGTACCTTCGATTTTTTGTTGATTTGTTACTTTTCGTAACTGACGTAGGTTTCCTTTGCTCAGAGTTGAAGCAGAAGATGGCGGACGAGACCGCGACGAAGGAGGCGGTCCACACCGCGCTCACAGCGGCGCAGATGGAGTTTGCTGAGCTGGAGTAGACCGCCGTGAGCGTGTGTCAAGAGCTCGAGGGGGAGGGTGCCGTCTCGGGCAGTTCGGTGATCAGCCGCCTGCGCGCGCTAGGCGGCCGGATTGCCGAACACGCCAAGAGCACCTTCCGTCTCGGTGTCCTGCGGGCTCTCGCCGTGGCCTCGACACACTACCTCATGGATCTCCAGAGGGTGTCGTCAGGGTACATCGTTCCCGATGATGCGGATGCGGACGCCGCGTCGATCATCATGGATGAAGCTGGCGCAGCCGCGGAGGAGTTCGCCACCGTCCTCGCCGAGAAGCTAGAAGCAGACATCCCTCCCATCGCCGAATTCGACGCCCCTGAGGGCGGCCCGCAAGGGGGGGATGATAGCCTATAGGAAAACTGGGCCTCGAAGCCCATGTAAATAGATTAGTGTTTATCGTAGTCGCGCTTTGTAATCGCATCCTATGAATATAAGAGATTTTATTTTCGTAATTTGAATGTGTGGCCCGTCGAGGCCTTGTGAGTTCGAGCCTATATTTCTTTACTTTATTTCTGTGTTCTTCATATGCGACTTAGATAAACATCTGCGAGGAAGTTCGCGTTCATAAGCAACCTAGGCATAGGGTGGTGAGGGGGGTGCCGTATCTCGGAGGCGTAGGCGGCCCCACGACTCGGCCAGCCCCGTACCGTAGTTGCTTACGCCCCGCGTCCGTTTTTTTTCAAGAATACGAGAAGCTTAGGGTCGAGACGGAAATATTTCGAAAAAACATTAGCGACTTTTTGGGGACGTTCGGGGGTTCCCCCCGTAGTAGCCCCCGAGGGAGGCTCGGCTTTGCCGAGGGCAAAGCCGAGCATACCTCAATGTTCGTGTGCACCCGAGCCCTCGAGGGTCCGGAAGGTTCCCAAAAAGCAATAAGTAAAGCGTACTTCCTTATTATTTCGAGAAATTGAAAATGCGAGTACGAACAATATAGAAATAGCTTGAAATGCTAAGGATAGAAGCGACGTAGCTGTTGTATGTTCCAAGCATTGGTAAGGACTTCGCCGTTTTCGTTCGCCAGCTTGTACGTGCCGGGTTTGAGCACCTCGGCAATTATGTATGGCCCTTCCCATGGAGGTGAGAGCTTGTGGCGGCCCCTGTTGTCTTGTCGGAGCCTCAGCACCAAATCCCCTTCGTTGAGGTCTCGGCGCCGGACCCTCTGCGCTTGATACCTTCGTAAGGACTGCTGGTAGCGCGCAGAGTGGAGGAGCGCCACGTCTCGAGCCTCGTCCACTTGGTCCAGCGAGTCTTCGCGAACTCGCTGGTTTTGTTGCTCTTGGTATGCTTTGAGCCTTGGCGATCCGTATTCCAAGTCGGTGGGGAGAATGGCCTCGGCGCCGTAGACGAGGAAGAACGGGGAAAAGCCCGTGGCTCTGCTTGGGGTCGTCCTCAGGCTCCAAATGACCGAGGGTAGCTCCGTGAGCCACCTTCGGCCAAATTTGTTCAGCTTGTTGAAGATTCTCGGCTTCAGTCCCTGGAGGATCATGCCGTTGGCACGCTCCACTTGCCCGTTCGTCTGTGGGTGTGCCACAGCCGACCAGTCCACATGTATGTGGAAATTGTCGCAGAACGCCAAGAACTTATTGCCTGTGAACTGGGTGCCATTGTCAGTGATGATCGAGTTTGGGACCCCGAACCTGAAGACGATGTCGGTGAAGAACAGAACTGCTTGCTCGGATTTGATCTTGCCGATGGGTCGAGCCTCGATCCACTTGGAAAACTTGTCGACCGCCACCATCAAGTGGGTGAAACCCCCGGGCGCCTTCTTCAGCGGACCGACGAGGTTTAGTCCCCACACGGCGAACGGCCACGTGATGGGGATGGTCTGCAGAGCATGGGCCGGGAGGTGTGTCTTTTGAGCACAGAACTGGCAACCCTCGTAGGTCCGCACGACGTCGGTGGCGTCAGTGACCGCGGTGGGCCAGTAGAAGCCTTGCCGGAACGCGTTACCCACGAGGGTGCGCGGCGCAGCGTGATGGCCGCATATGCCGGCGTGGATGTCGCGGATCAGCTCCTTGCCCTCGGGGATGGGGATGCATCGCTGCATGACGCCCGAGGGACTGCGCTTGTATAGCACGTCGTCGATTAGAACGAAGGACTTGGCCTGCCTAGCGAGGCGCCGCGCCTGAGCGCGGTTCGAGGGTAGGACCCCTCGAGTCATCCAGTCTATGTACTGGACGCGCCAGTCTCGCGAAGTGGGGGCCTCGTCGACTTCCATTGCTTCGGCCTCGTCAGCGGACGTAGTCCCGAAGTCAATGTCCATGGGCTCGACCCCGTCCGCCGGGGGATTCCCTCCGTGGGACCGGGTGGACGAGGGGCCCGGCTCCGCCAGATCTTTGAATTCGGCGGAGGGCTCGGTGATGTCGTGAGCGAAGATGTTCGGGGGGACGGTGGTCCGCCCCGACGCGATCTTGGCTAATTCGTCGGCGTCCTCGTTGTACTTGCGCGGGACGTGATTGAGCTCAAGGCCGTCGAATTTGTCTTCGAGGCGGCGCACTACGCTGCAGTACGCCTCCATCTTTGGGTCATGACAGCTAGACTCCTTCATGACTTGATCGACGACGAGTCGAGAGTCGCCGCGCGCGTCGAGGCGTTTGACGCCGAGCTCGATGACGATGCGGAGGCCACTGAGAAGGGCCTCGTACTCCGCCATGTTGTTAGAAGCGGGGAAATGCAATTGTATTACGTACCGCATGTGTTCTCCGAGGGGTGAGATGAAGAGGAGGCCGGCACCGGCGCCGGTTTTCATCACCGATCCGTCGAAGTACATAGTCCAGCATTCGCCCTGGATTTGTGGTGGGGGTAGCTGAGTGTCCGTCCACTCAGCCATGAAGTCAGCCAAGATTTGGGACTTGATCGCCTTGCGGGGGGCGTAGGTGAGTGTTTCTCCCATTAGCTCCACAGACCATTTGGCAATTCTACCCTCGGCTTTCCGGTTGCGGGCTATCTCTCCCAAGGGGAAAGACGAGACCACGGTGACGGGGTGAGCCTCGAAGTAGTGGTGCAGCTTGCGCCGAGCCAAAACCACTGCGTAGAGCAGCTTTTGAATCTGCGGATAGCATGTCTTAGTCTCAGACAACACCTCGCTGATGTAATATACCGGTCGTTGGACGGGCAGAGTATGACCCTCCTCTTGTCTTTCGACCACGATCACTGCGCTGACCACTTGGGTCGTCGCAGCTACGTACAGATAGAGGGGCTCGTCGTCCGTAGGTGGTGTGAGAATAGGAGCACGGGTGAGTGATGCCTTCAGCCTTTCGAGGGCTTCTTGAGCTTCGGGGGTCCCCGCGAAGTGCTCGGTTTTCCTCAAGAGTCGATACAGGGGTAAGCCTTTCTCGCCGAGACGCGAGATGAACCGACTAAGGGACGCTAGGCATCCCATGACCCTCTGTACCCCCTTTAGGTCTCGGATTGGTCCCATCTGAGTGATGGCCGAGACTTTGTCAGGGTTGGGTTCGATGCCCCGCTGGGAGACAATGAAGCCCAGGAGCATGCCTCGAGGCACCCCGAACACGCACTTCTTGGGGTTAAGTTTTACCCCTTTGGCCCGTAGGCAATCAAATGCGATCCTGAGATCAGCAACCAGGTCGTCCGCCTTCCTGGATTTTACAACGATGTCATCGACATATGCCTCTACGCTCCGCCCGAGATGGTCTCTGAAAACGTGGAGCATACACCGCTGGTATGTGGCTCCGGCGTTTCTGAGGCCAAAGGGCATCGTAACGTAGCAGTACATGCCGAAGGGTGTGATAAAGGAAGTCGCGAGCTGGTCGGACTCTTTCATCTTGATTTGGTGGTAACCGGAATAGGCATCAAGAAAGGATAGAAGTTCACATCCCGCAGTAGTATCTACAATCTGATCAATGCGTGGCAAAGGAAAGGAAACCTTTGGACATGTCTTATTTAAACTGGTGTAATCTACACACATCCTCCAGTTTCCACTCTTTTTCTTCACTAATACTGGATTAGCTAGCCACTCGGGATGGAATACCTCTTTGATGAATCCGGCCGCCAGAAGTTTCTGCAACTCCTCGCCGATCGCCCGGCGCTTGAGCTCGTCGAAGCGTTGTAGGCGCTGCTTCACCGGCTTCGAGTTGGGTCGGATATCAAGGGAGTGCTCGGCGATCTCCCTCGGTATGCCAGGCATGTCCGAGGGGCTCCACGCAAAGATGTCTGCGTTGGCGCGGAGGAAATCGACGAGCACCACTTCCTATTTGCCATCGAGGTTGGCGCTGATCTGCAACGCCTTGTCGTCGGAGTGGTTCGGATCGAGGGACACCTTCCTGATACCCTCGGCGGGTTTGAAGCTCCCGGCGTGTCGGTGCGTGGAGTCCAAGGCCTCGCTTGCCATTTTGTCGAGGGTGGCTGCGAGGGCCTCGTCCTCCGCCTGAGCCTCCGCGCGCTCAACGCACTCAACGTCGCACTCGTAGGCGTGCTCGAACGAAGAGCCGATGGTGATCACGTCCCTTGGACCCGGCATCTTGAGCTTAAGGTAGGTGTAGTTGGGGACGGCCATGAACTTGGCGTAACAAGGACGACCCAGGATGGCATGGTAGGATACTCGAAACCCCACCACCTCGAAAGTGAGTACCTCCTTGCGGAAGTTGGCTGCTGTGCCGAAGCACACCGGCAGATCGATCTGGCCGAGGGGTTGGACTCGCTTCCCCGGCGCGACGCCGTGGAATGGCGACTTGCTGGGGCGAAGCTTGTCCAGTCCGATCCCCATGAGCTCCAAGGTAGGGGCGTACATGATGTTGAGGCTGCTGCCTCCGTCCATGAGCACCTTGGAGAAGCGAGTGTTGCCGATGATGGGGTCGACAACGAGCGGATATCATCCCAGATGCGGGACGTAGTCGGGGTGGTCCCCGCGGCCGAAGGTGATGGTATCCTTCGACCAGTCGAGGTAGGATGGCGTGGCTTTGGTGACGGAAAAGACTTCGCGGCACTCACGCTTGCGCTGCCGAGAAGTCATATTCGTCGTTGCTCCTCCAAAGATGAAGAAGGCGTTCTCCACTGGGGGGAACTCGTCATCTTCACCTTTGTCGCCAGCATCCTTCTTCTTATCCTCATCGCAATGCGCGACGCGGTTGTAGTATTTCTTGAGCATTTCGCACTGCTCGAGGGTATGATTGACCGGGCCCTTGTGGTAAGGGCACGGCTTCTTGAGCATGTCATCGAATTGGCCACCACCGCCTCGAGGGGGCCCTCGAGGTCCTTTGCGGTCTGGGGCGGCGGCGAAGGCTTCCACGGAGTCCTCTGCCTGCCCCGGCCCATGCTGGTTCGGCGGGACTGGCTTCTTTCCCTTCCACCCCGCTTCTGTTTCTTGGCGGGGGCGTCGGGCTTGGCGTTGCTGCCCTCCGCGGGCGCATCGTCCTTGCGCTTGCTCGATTTGTCGTCGAAGATGGCACCAACGGCCTCCTCGCCGGTGGCGTAGTTGGTGGCAGCGTCGAACAGCTCATTGGTGTTGACGGGTCGGCTTCTCGCGAGCTCATGCACCAGGTTCCTGCAGATCGTACCCTCGACGAAAGCGTTGATGACCTCGACGTGGGTGACACTAGGGAGCTCAGTGCACTGCTTGGAGAAACGTCGCACGTAGTCACGCAGGGACTCGCGGGGCTTCTGGCGACACCCTTTGAGATCCCAAGAGTTCCCAGGGCGCACGTACGTGCACTGGAAATTGCCCACGAAGATGTGGACCAAGTCGGCCCAGTTGTGGATCTGATCTGCAGGCAAGTGCTCGAGCCACGTTCGTGTGGCGTCAGCAAGATGTAGAGGAAGGTTGCGGATGATGACTGCGTCCTCCGTCGCGCCGCCTAGCTGGCACGCTAGGCGGTAGTCATTGAGCCAGACTGCAGGATCAGTCTCGCCCGAGTATTTGATGAGGGTGTTGGGTTGTCGAAAGAGCGGGGGAAAAGATGCAGTTCGAATCTCCCGGCTGAACGCCCGGGTGCCCGGAGGCTCCGGTGACTCACCCCTGTCGTGCTCAGGGTCGAAGCGTCCACCCCGTCGAGGGGCGTACCTCCTGCCATCGATGACATTGCGGGCGTCGCCATCGCCAGCGTGCCCGCGAGTTTCACGGATTCGCTCCCTTACGGGAACTCTCCCGATGCGCTCGTGCACCGAGGGCGCCTTCGCACCGGGCGCTACGGCTACCTTGCCCTTCCCCGCTGGGGGTGTGTGCACAGAAACCTCGCGGTCCTGGTGCGCGGTCCCATCACACTGCTCCGGGGCTTTCGAGCGCATACGAGACGCAGAACTCTCGGCCTGCTGCACGGCAGCTTGCTCGATGAGCTCCTGTGCCTCGCGGCGCAGGTTGCGGCCCGAAGGTGTCGATGGCTCGGGCATAGCTTGGAGTAGGTAAGCCGCAGCGACGAGCTTCTCACCCGCCGTCTTCAGCTCCGGAGATTTGTCGACGTTGTGGTCGGCCAGGATGCGCTCCCGTGCAACACGTCCCGCCGCCTGGGCGTGTGCACCACGCGCGGTACGCTGCTGCTCGAGTGCGGCGCGCAGCTCCTGGGTTTGTTAACGCTGCTCGTCGAGCTTGGCTTGAAGCTCATTGAGCTGTGCCAGCTGAGCCTGTCGCGCCGCCGAACTTGACGAAGAAGGGGCTGCAAGCGGCACCACCGGTGGGTTTGCCTGCGCGTCCGCCCCGCCGTCCGCGTGGTTGCTCGGGGTGTTGTCGTTTTGCTCGTCCGCGAGGTCCGCCATGAAGCACTCTCGGGAAGGATCGAAATCCCCCTCGCTGGAGTCTTCGGAGCAGGTGAGGCAGTAAGCCGTCGCCAGCTGGAACGTGCGAAGTGCGACGGGGTCGCGGACCCCGGAGTAGTCCTCGGCCTCCTCGGCCGTGAAGTTGTTCATGAAGAAGCTGATGTCGTCGGCGATCGAGCTCGCCGTCTCGGGGTAGGATCCGTCAGGAGACAACGTGATGAGGCGGCGAATCGACAGAAGATGATGACCCGGCAGACCCTCATGCTCGATGAAGTTAGCGCTGATTGATGAGGCGTGGGCAGCAGCATTGCGCATCCCAAAGGGGAAGGGCGACGCCGAAGTCGAGCCCCCCCTGGGAGGCACTAGTGCCGCAGCGGTGACGATGTCGGCATAGATGACGCCGAGGCACGTGATGACGAGGTGGTGGCCCCGCTGGGCGTGATGCTGAGCAGCAACATGCCAGCCTCGACCCACGTGTGGGAGTTGTGGCGTGCCGCACGACGCCGCTCCGCCCGTGCCTGTCGCAAACGTTGGCCCGTGCGCCTGTTGCGCTGGGCTGGTAAAGTCGGGGTGACGGGGTTGCGTCCGGGCGAGAGGAGCTGCATGAGGTAACCGTTCCCGGTTGCTCTGAACTCGAGACTCCCGAACGAGATCGCGCGTCCCGCTGGGAACGGATCCGAAACGCCCATGGGGTATGGGTTGGATCTGCCCGCCATCCCTGGAGATCAAAAGGGAACAGGAGAGGAAAATGTCACGCAGCGTCCCCCTACCTGGCGCGCCAACTGTCGGTGTCCCGACCTGGGGGCCTGGATCCCAACTAGTAATGCTACGTGTTTCCTCGTCCCAGATGATGATGCAAGAGACAATCACAGTAACGCACGGTTTATCCTGGTTCCGGCCGCGGGGCCGTACGTCCAGCAAAGGGGGTGTGCGAGGGCACTGTATTATCTCGCACCCGGAGTGCTTGTAGTAGGGGGTACAAGCAAGGCGAGAGAGGGAGGGAAGCTCCCAAGTCTCTGCTAGGAGTGGAGTCGGCTTGGGATGAGTGCTCAGTAGTCCCTGAACGTCCTTTTGGAAGAAAGAAGCCAGAGAGCCCGCTACCCACCCGGCTAAAGGAAGCCCACCTCCTCCTTTTATAGTCACAAGGAGGGGCAGTGCACATGAGAGGGGGCATGGAAGTCGTCGTTTTCCCCTAAATCGCGGGGGTACAGTGGTCGGACACTGTAGGAAGTACACTGTGGGAAGGCGGCGCGCGTTGCTGTCGTCCTGGATTTCGTCCTTGGTTCTGCGAAGATCGCGCCAGTCGTCCTGCAGTGTCCCTGCAGGCGGCGTGGTCGAGGTTGATGTATGGTTTATCGTATACGGCGCGGCGGCGTTCGGTGGGCCCTGCGGACTAGGGTCCTACATGCACCAGCAGCAGCAATGGCGCGCGACGGCCCCTGACCCCTGGTCGGAGTGCGGGCGTGCACACTAGAAGGTCCGGGGACACGTGGAAGTCCCGCACACCGAAGGGGAAGGTCCAGGACTATGTTTATTTTGTACTGGGGGCCCCTCCCGGAAGGACACGTGACGTCGTCGGACCCCTTCCCCAGTGGGAGGCGAGTTCGGACGGTCGGTGTCGGCAGCATAGTAACGGGAGCAGTGCTGAGCCTGTCTTTTCCCGCGTTGCAGGTCCCAAGGTGCTGCTACAGCATCCGGGATGGCGGAATGATGACCGGAGTCAGCGGATGGGACGCTGGTCACATCCACTGTGGAAATGGCGGCCTGACGCCGCCCGCCCATGGTGCCGTGGCGGAGTGGCTGGCCTTTAATGCCTTCGTACGGCGGGCGGTTGGGCGGCGGGGCCGTTTGTCCCTTGTGCCGAGAGACGGCCTCGAGCGAGGCGGAGATGAGTCACCCGCTCGAGGGTAGATCCGCTACCCTCGAGCGAGGCGGAAGTGTGTTGCGCGGTCGAGGGTCCCGAGGGGGGCCCTCGAGCGAGGCGGAAAATGAGTCACCCGCTCGAGGGTAGATTCGCTACCCTCAAGCGAGGCGGAGATTGTCCGGCGGGTTCAAGGGGATGCAAATGGGCCGCATGCTGAGCTCCTTTGAGTCCTTTTCTTTCTTTCAGATGGGAAACAGGCCGTGGGCCTTCGTGGGCCCAGTTGCCTTAATAGGTGTTTTGTGTTTTAAAGCGATCTTATCACCCCAATTAGGGTGTCCCTAATTGTGGCACCCGACACATTCTGTGCACTCTGAATATTGGTACCTACTGGCTGTTATGTATCCTTTTCATCAGTATGTGAGATTGGCATAGTCTGAATATTGGCACTCTGAACATGTGAACAGATTCTGAATATTTTAGTATGGAGTTATCTGAATACAAATTTCAGTCATACAAATTTCAGTATGGAGTTACCTGAATAATACAGATATCTTGCAGGGCAAGAATGTTGATTCATTCAGACATACCACAGGCCACTTACTATCTTGGTGCAAGACTATCTGACCCAGAAATACACTTGATTGTCTGAAATATTATTTTGATTGAGTATTATATATTTCCACTGATACAGTATTCTTGCAGTGAACCTGAAATACATGTATTCTTGCAGTGAACCTGAAATACATGTATTCTTGCAGTGAACCTGAAATACATGTATTCTTGCAGTGAACCTGATACTCAAATGCTCCTCTGATGCAGTGAACCTACATAATACAGTGAACCTGATACTCAAATCAACCATTGCAGGTGGCTGGCGTGCCGGCGCCGTCTCTTAACCGTTGAGTAGGTTAAGAGCTACTCAAGGTAAAATTGCCCCCAGGACCCATGTCCCCGATCCATCTCCGACCATCAGCATCAACAGTGCCGTTTGAGCCACAGCTCAGAAGCAGTTCACTTCCATGAGCTCGTAGGAACTGCAAGCTAAAAAATGCAATGCTTACTACTGCTAGCACAACTGGACTCATCTGAACAGCAGCGACTGCCACCATTTAGCTCTTGCAGGTGTCATCTAGTCCAAAGAGCAACCTAAAATTAAACAAAAAGAAACTTAAATACAAAAATTTCGAGAGGCGGAGCTACTGCAATATGGGGAGAGTTCATCATTTCCCCTTCAGATCCAAATCGCCAAAGAATCAAGATTCTTACCAGAATATAAGCAGAATTCACCAACTCCCGGTACTCCACGGCCGCTCAAACTGAGATCCCAAGCAAGAACGCGCACACTACATCAGCTCGGATCCCACAAGATCTCAAGAAAACGACAGGCTAAAAAGAATAAACCGAGCTACAGCCTTCTTACCTGCATTTGGCTGAACACGGCGAAGAGGAACCAGCAGCGCCTGAACGCTGCCTTCGTTGGATCAAGGAGAGCACGAAGGGCGGGATCTTCCCTTCAAAATCTGCTCCATGCTGCTGCTCGTGTCGGCGGCTGACCGAGCTCCGGGGATGGCCGAGGCTGACCGGCGGCCGCGGCTGGCTGCGGCGGTGTCGCTCTCCGACCCGAGCACAGGCGGCGCGCGCAGGCCGAGGCCGCGGGCGGCGGCGACAAGGAGGCCGCCCGCGCCTACTTCAACTCGACGGGGTTCGAGCGGTAGCGCAAGATCTACGGGTCGGCGACGAGGTGGAGCTGGACATCCGGGAGGGCCACGCGCAGACGGTGGCCAAGGCGACGGGGTGAGCCGAGGGCGACGCGGTGGTAGCGGCCGGCGTGCGGGCGGGGCGGGCTGTGGAGGTGATGGGGCGAGGGCGGCGGGGTGGCGGCCGGCGCGCCGTCGGGGCGGGGCGGGGAGGCAGAGCAAAGATGGGAGGCTGGATGGTTTTTTTTTTACCTATTTACCATTATAAGGAAGGACACCTGCTGGTTACCACTATTAAAAGAGCTGCACATTTAGTACTATTGTAGGTGCAACTCTTATATTTTTATCATTTTATCTGACGTGGCACGCCACGGCGGCCTGACACGGCAACGCTGAGTCAGCAAGCTCATGCGAAATGTTCTCACTGCCCCTGATCTCCTCCTCTCTTCTGCCTCTCCGACAGCTGGGCCCCGCAGCTTCTCTCACTGCCAGGTGGGCCCCACTCGTCAGAGTCGTCTTCCACCTCCAGCGCCCTTGCCCACGAACACGACGGCTCTGCTCCCGCCGGCGCGGCCAGCCGCGGAGGCGGCCACGGCCGCGACCGACCCAGACGCGCCGCCCCTTGGGGCCTGCCCTCTCCCAGCCGCCGGCCTTGAGCCCCTCGCGGTGCACGGGCTTGAGCCCATCGCGGACATCGGGGAGCGCGCGGCTGAGCAGCACGGGCTCCACGACCTCTGTGGCGTCCTTGTGCAGCTCCACGGGCACAATCCGCTCCTTTACCGCCGCACCCCCTCTATCTCCCTCCCTGCTGCCGCCCACACCCCCGCCAGCGGCCGCCACGCGCCCATCGCCGTCACGGTAGCGGTGGCGCGAGCATAGGGGCCGCGCGGAGCGCGAGGAGAAGGGCGCGGACCTGGGGGACGAGGAGGCGAGGAAATAGAGGGCGGCTGCGGCGGCCGCGGCCGCGCGGCGGCGGGAGGCGGCGTCGAGGACGGAGGCGGAGGGGCCGAGGAAGAGGAGGCTCGGGACCGGGAGCGGGACGCGGAGCGCATTATTGCGGTGGCCGCGGCCGCCATCGCGTCCGGGACGCGGCTCATCCCCGCGCAGGGCGGCCTCGGCGGGGCGCCGCTGCTCACCGGCAGCCGCGGAGGCAAGCACGTCGCCGTCATCAAGCAGCTCGACGACGCCGCAGGACCGCCGGGGAGCGGCAGGTACGAGAGCCAGGCCGTGCTGTGGGAGGTCACCGCCTTCCTCCTTGACCACGGCGGCTTCGCCAGCGGGAGCGCGGCGGCGCCACAAGCGGCCGTCGCATGGACCAAGCAGAGGTGGAAGACGACTCTGCCGAGTGGGGCCCACCTGGCAGTGAGAGAAGCTGCGGGACCCAGCTGTCGGAAAGGGAGAAGAGATAAGGAGATTAGGGGCAGCAAGGACATTTCGCATAAGCTTGCTAACTCAGCGTCGCCGTGTCAGGCCGCCATGGCGTGCCACGTCAGCCAAAGTGATAAAAATATAAGAGTTGCAGCTACAGTAGTACTAAATATGTAAGAGCTCTTTTAAGAGTGGTAAACGAGCTAGTGCTCTTCCCTATAATGATAAATATGTAAAAAAAACCGCTGGATCGGGCCCTCCTTTTCTCATGGGCCTGGTACTGTAGTTTGAGAGCTCACTTAAAATAAGAGCTCATTTAAAAGGGCTGCTGAAGTTCATTTTCTCTTTAAATTTTCAAAAATTAGAATAGGAGCCTAAATGAGAGCATGGTCTGGAGTTCTTTAATAATCGATTCGAGGGACCAAGAGGGGGTTTCACCTGCAGGCATATGACAAGGATGGAGAGGCCTCGGTTGCCTAAAAAAAATGAGCCGCGAATCGCATGATGTCCCATCCGGCCATCCTCCTCCCCTCTCTTGTTCTCTCCTTTCCCGCCTAAAAAAGTCGTATCCTATGCTGCCTTCGTCCTAATGAATTGGCAGTGCGCTCATCCCACTATAAATTAACTCAAGTGAAAAAGGAACCAGGCACGCAACGACCAGGGGGAGGCGCAGAAGAATCTAAGCTCTGAGCCTAAACACAGGCAGCAAGCAAGGAATAAAGAGCAAAGAAACCTTTGAGCTTTGTTTGCCAACGGGAGGGAAGGAGTAGATTAGTTTCTCTGGTTGGTATGTGTTAATGATGAATTAATTAATAGATGTAGTTTCCCTGCAGCTTTGATTGATATGTGTTAATGATGAATTAATTAATTTTAATAAATTCATCTCGTAATTTATAGATGTAATTAGTTTTATGATTAGTATATTTTTAATACTTCAAATATAAAAAACTAAAAAAATTACACCAAGCAACTAAACAAAGACCTAAATAAAAGAAATTACATTTACTATTTACTTGCAAATCGGGCTGGACAAATTTAACCGAAAACCGAGGACCGAACCGAACTAACCGAGAACCGGAACCGAAAGAAACGGAATCGAGAATTTCGGTTCTCTATTCGGTTCCCAATTCTCAGGAACCGAAATTTTTGATTCGGTTCGATTCCTGAACTCGGTTAACCGAGGAACTCAGCCCATATGTAAATTTATCATGAAAAGCCCAAATGCCCCAAGCTTATAGCCCATTCAACAATGATTCAAACCCTAGCTAGCCCTCATCCCCACCCCACCCTCGAGTCCCAGTCCGGCAGTCCCCACGCCCACCGCCCCCTTCCCTAGCTCCCCACCCTGCCGCCCTCCCTGGCTGGCTCCCCACTCCAGCCGGCTGCCGCCCCCTCCCTAGCTCTCCATCCCGCCGCCCAGTTGCCCCTCTCCACCCCGCGCGGCGCGCTCCCCTGGCCCTCACTGCCGGGCGCCGGCCAGTTCGCCAGCTCCCGCTGCCCCTGACCCCCATTGCCTGTCGGCCAGCTCGCTAGCTCCTGGCTCCCCTCCCCACCCTCCGCGGCTGCCGAACAGCTCCTGGCGTCTGAACACGCGCACCGTGGCGCGAAGGCAGGGCGACGGCGGTCCTCGGTAGGCCAGGCGCGTGGAGGCGGCGGTGCGGCGGTCCTCGACAGGCAAGTATGCAGCGGCAGCGAGGCTCTCCTCTACAGCCTCCAGGCAAGGCGTCGACGGGACCGCCAGGCTAGGCGCGCGGCGGCGGTGGTCCCCGACCAAATCCAGAATTTTTCCCTCTTTCTTTTTCTTCTTCTCATCACTTCAGTTAGTTCGGTTCGGTTCTAACCGAATCGAACTAACCGAAACCGAAATTGCTCGGTACTTAATCTTAGAAAGAACCGATCGGTTCCTATTTTCGAGGAACCGAACTTTTCTAAAAGCCCAAGAACTCCCCAGGGCTACATGCAAGGACCACAACTCCACGAGACGTACAGTGCATGACCCGGCCAACTTCTCGTTGGCTGTGTTTAGATCCCTGGAAAAGTGGGAGAAAAAGTCACATCGGACACTGTAGCACATTGTAGCACTTTTTATTTGTTTGTGGTAAATATTGTCCTACCATTACCTAACTAGGCTCAAAAGATTCGTCTCACAACGTACATCAAAACTATGTAATTAGTTTTTTTATTTACCTATATTTAGTACTCAATATATGGGTCATTTGGTATATTTAATGTTTCGATGTGATGGAAATGTGATGGAAAGTTTGGATTTTGGGGGGGTTTTTGGGGCATCTAAACACACCCGTTGTCGCTGGGTACAGCAGTCTGTGGGACCCTGAGCTTCCTCCCTTCCCTGCTCACGAATAATGAGCACCCTTTTGCATATGTCCTGTTGGCGTTTGGCCTTTTTGCAAAGCCCATGTTTAGTTTAAAAAAATTTCTACGGTACCTGTCATATCAAATATTTGGACATATGCATAAAATATTAAATACAGTGAAAAAAATAACTAAATATGCAGTGTAACTGTTTCATACGAGATGAATCTTTGAAGCCTAATTAGTCATGATTAGACATTAAATATCAAATAATAATAAAATGTGCTACGGTACCAAAACCCAAAAATTTTCGCGGACTAAAACGCAGTCAAAGAAGAAAGCAAAAGGGCCGAGTTTGTCAGACCGTATCTTTGCACATTTCTATGAGGCCCTGTCTAGTTCTCAAAAAATTTCTTGCAGTATATGTCACAATGAATCTTCGAACATATGCATAGAGCATTAAATACAATTGAAAAAAATAACTAACTATACAGTATAACTGTTTTACACGAGATGAATCTTTTAAATCTAATTAGTTCATGATTGGATATTAATTGTTAAATAACAATAAAATGTGTTACAGTACTAGAACTCAAATTTTTTCGCGAACTAAACACAGCTTGAGTGTGCGTTCGAGAAGCCTGCTGGAGCTGCCTCATAAACGCCAAAACATTATGCGAAAGTATGGTTTTTGCACACTCATAAAATGTTACAATGTAACGGTAGTCACCCTGGATAAAGCCCGACAAACATGGCGCCATCAACCCTAAACACTAAATTCTAAATCCTAAATCCTAAATACATGTATTTAATCGGGATCCTTTAGCTTGCCACTAAAATTCGAGTTGTCTGCTCTTCAAGTTGTGTAATACTTTATTTAATACTTTTAAATAGTAAATAAATTTATGTGACAGGGACTATCATCCAAACACCACTCCAACAGAATATTTTGTCATTTTTAACTGGGGATATTTTGTCAAGCGCACTTATTTTATCAATCGATATAGTATTAGCTGCTAATTTTATTTATCTACTTGATATTGATATATTGAACCTTTGAAAAAACATTAATTAGAAAGTCAAACTCATGCTATTATACAACATTACTGCAACAATTCGAATTGTCCGCTCTTCAAGTTTGCAAATCATGAATTAATTAGATTCATTAGATTTCTCTCATGAATTAACACTCATCTGTGAAAAAAATTATAAAAAGATTTTATTTAATACTCTTAAATAAAAAAATTCTCTTTGATGTGATGGGACTAAACTTTAGTCCCTAGGGAACAAACAGTCAGTGGTGCTCGAATAACAGGTTCTTACACTACAACAATAATCTTTACCGAGGCGGGAGATTCGATTTTCTGAGGCGGGCAACAAAAACGCCTCGAAAAAATGGTCATAGTAAATGGAGTATTTTCCGAGGTGGTTTGGTGCCCGCCTCCGTTAATAAAATAAAAAATTAAAAAAGGGAAAACCCGTGGATGATCCCGCCGAGCTCATTCATGGGCCCGCCTAGCCATCCACGGCCACCACCGCTCGACAGAGAAGGAAGATGAGGCTGCCGCCACGCCGAAGGAGGAAGAGGAGGCGGCTGAGTCGCCCCCGAACGGATCCGGGCTTCCCACCGCCGGATCTGCGCCGCCACCGCCGCGGGGGAGATGGCCGGGCCGAGGGATTGCCGGCGCCAGGCCCGGCCGCTGTAGCAGCTCCTCACGCCCAGACTCCACCCCCGCCACGCTCTGCCCTCCCGTGCCTTGCTCCGCCCATGGGCTCGCTCCGCATGCGCCGTGCTCGTGGTCTGCCCCCCGCCGCGCCGCCGTAGCAGCTCCCGCGGCGGATTCGGCCTCCCCAGAGGCCCGCCGCCACGTCCGCCAGGATTCCTTGCCGGATCCGGCCACCCGGAGGCTGGCGCGCCCGCCGTGCAAGAACAGCTGACGCGGGAGGTCCGCCGTCGCGCCGCCGGGTGGCCCTAAGGGAGAGGGAGAGGCCGAGGCGCTGCTGTTCGGTGGAGAAGGAGAGGTACGCTATGTGGTGGAGAGAGGGAGAAGATAGAGGGGCGCTAGCGGCTGTCTGGTAGAGAGAGGGAGAAGGGAGAGAGATGTGAGACTCCAAACCCTAAGAGGTATATATACACTAAGTGTTATAGATGTTGGTTAAGATGGGCTCTTTGGGCTCCAAGTTGGACTTGTATTTTTCGAGGCGGGCCTTGTAGAGTGCCCGCCTCCGTAAATCGATTAATCGAGGTGTTTACTTTAGAACAACCGTCTCAGTTAATCAATATTAACCAAGGCGGTCATATTAAGTGTGCCTGCCACTGTTAATCAATTTTGCGAGCCGGTTTCTATAACCGTCTCGGTTAATAAAAAGTTACCGCCTCGATTAATGCTGACCATTAACCGAGGTGGTTATTTTTTCTGCCAGCCTTGAGAGCTTTAAAAAAGATCACAATTAATATTTTTTCTAATAGTGTTAACTGCCGCACCGCTGAGCAAGGCGGGGGTGCAGTGTGGAAATAGCTCGCCAACTTCTAGACCGGTCTAGAGCGCCAATAGCGGAGCTAGCTGCACTACTGCTGCAAATAGTACAGTGTCTTTGGCGAGAAGTAGGGTGTGTTTAGTTAGGGAAAAAATTGGGTTTTGGTACTGTAGCACTTTTTGTTGTTATTTGACAAATAATTTCTAATCAATTAGATTATATAATTAGTTTTTTAACTATATTTAATATTCTATGCATGTGTATAAAAATTCGATGTAATGAGTACTGTAAATTTTTTTTGGAAACTAAACATAACCAGGGCCGCAGTTAGCCGGTCGGCATCAGCCTCACTGCCGTCGGATTCCTCACATGTCGATATCGATCGGGCAACTTCTGGACCGGTCTAGATCGCCAATCACAACCGGAGACCACGTGTTCGCCGTGTGCCCGAGGCACACGGCGAAGACCGGCAGGCACACGGCGAAGACTTTTGGTGAACCCGTTGCCATCACCCTCACTGCTGCCGGATTCCTCACATATCGATTGGACGACACACTGCCGTCGGATTCCTCACATGTCGATCTCGATCGGGCAACTTCTGGACCGGTCTAGATCGCCAATCACAACCGGAGACCACGAGTTCGCCGTGTGCCCGAGGCACACGGCGAAGACCGGCAGGCACACGGCGAAGACTTTTGGTGAACCCGTTGCCATCACCCTCACTGCTGCCGGATTCCTCACATATCGATTGGACGACATATATCCTCTACTAGCTAGCCTTGCAGGTGCTCCGTGCAAACCCTATCCAGCTGGTAGTGGTAAAGAAGAGGATCATGGAGGGCGCGGCGCAGACCCTGGTGAGCAATTTCGGGGTTCTGGTCGGTGAGGAGTTGCAGAAGCTCCGAGGCGTGGGCGGCGAGGTTGCTCAACTGAGGGACGAGCTGGCCACCATGAACGCGCTCCTCCGCATGCAGTCGGAAGCAGCGCCGGGCGCCGTGGACCACTTCCTACGGGAGTGGATGAAGCAGCTGCGAGAGCTCGCCTACGACGCCGAGGACTGCGTCCACCTCTACACGTTCCGCGTACGGTGTCGCCCGGGCGACGGCTTCCTCGTCCGCTCCAGGCGCCTGCTCGGGACCCTTATGCCTCGCCGCCGCCTCGCCGCCGACATCACGGCCCTCCGTGCCCGCGCGGCCGCCATCAACGAGCAACACTCTCGTTACGGCGTCAGCCTCGAGCCTCTGAGATGCCCTCCCCTTCCTTTGGCCCACGTGCCGGCGACGGCGGTGGTGGCGCTCCGCCCTGCAGCCGCTAGCGGCGACCCCAGTCATCATCATCAGCTCGTCGGCTTAAGGAGCCAGGCTGACACCCTGGCGGAGATGGTGAGGAAGGCGGTGACGACTGGTAATAAAGAAGATGCAGCAGGGCCGCCTTTCTCTGACACGCGGCTAAAGGTGTTCTCCATTGTGGGCTTCGGAGGGCTCGGGAAGACGACGCTGGCCATGGAAGTGTGCCGCCGCCTGGAGGGGGAGTTCCAGCGCCAGGCGCTAGTGTCCGTGTCCCAAGCCTTCGACGGCGCCAAGGATCTCAAGGGACTTCTGAAACGAGTGCTGCAGCAGATCGTGAACCCGGCGGTGGGTGATGACGAGGGCATCAAAGAAGAGGATAACGTCGGGAACATCGATACCATGGACGAGGACAGGCTGGCTGCAAAGCTCAAAGAGACTCTCAAGAACAAGAGGTACTATAATCGAACAACAATCAGCTACTACTTTAATTTTATTTGTTTGTTTTCTACAAGTTATTACTGATGACTTGATAAATGCTATAACTCGTGATTTTAGACTTATTGTTGGTTCATCTTATCTTACTACTCCCTCGGTTCCAAGTTATAATTTATTTAACTTTTGTTGACCTCAAGTTTGACTGTCTTATTCAAAATTTATGCAAAATACTCCCTCCGTTCCAAATTATAAGTCATTCCAAAAATCTTGGAGAATCAAACAATCTCAAAGTTTGACCAAAATTATATAGAGAAATATAAAAAATTTATGACATCAAATAAGTGCACTATGAAAATATAGCTAACAAAGAATCTAATGATACTTAATTGGTATCATAAATGTTATTATCTTGTCATATAAATTTAGTCAAACTCGAAAAACTTTGACTCTCTAAGATTCTTGGAATGACTTATAATTTGGAACAGAGGGAGTATCACTTATTTTGTTATGGGTTGCTTTATTAATTGAAGTTCTTCAAGAATAACTTATATTTGAATATATTTGTATAAATTTTTGGAATAAAACGAGCGGTATGTCAAAAAGTTAAACGAATTATAATTTGAAATGAATGGAGTATTATATTACTAGATGTAAATGGGTAAGGTGGTTAATCCACGTGTAAAAACAGATAATGCGTACAAAAATTATGCAACCTTTATTGAGTTGGGATAAACTTTTTTTTATCTTTAGATCTTGTTTGGATGTTCATTTATCTATCTCAATCCATATATGTTAGGGTGAGTTGGTGTGCAATCTATGCGTGTTGGGGTGGGTTCATGTGGAATTTGACACCAACCCACCCCAACACACATGGATTGAAAATAGATACATGGACATCCAAACAAGCCCTCAGAGCAACTCCAACAGTTTCTCTAAAATAAGTTGGATAACAAAATAAGAGTTAAAACTAGATCCAACGGCTGTTCATTTGCCCATCCTTGCTATCTGGTTAGGTATCCCGAACTCCTCGTGAGCTATTTTTGCCTCGGCACATCACTTCTCTATCTCTATGTGAGCCCATCCTCTCTCCGTCCTCCCGACCGCGCCGCATCGGCCCAGCACCCCCGCCATGCCTCGCCGCACCCAGCTATGCCCACCGCTGGCTCTGCCATGCCCTGCCGGCCCAAGCTCGCACCCCGGTCGCGTCCCGCCATGGCCGCCTGGCCCCGCCATGCCCGCCGCCGGCCCGACATTGCCGGTCGCCGCATCCAGCATGCGCGCCACCAACAGGCTCCCTGCCGCAGCATGGACCTCTTTCGCTGCAGGTATGCCACTAGGGGTGCCTCCTCCTTAGGGATGGCAATGGGTCGGGTTCGAGTCGGGTGGAGTGTTTAGGCACCCAAAACCGAAACCCGAACAAGACCCGAACACTGATTCGGGTCAATCCATCCCCAAAATCGAAACCCGATTGGATACCCGAAACCCAATTGGATTCCTGAAACCCGCTTTTGTATGGCAACATAGTAAGTGCAATAAGTACTTTTTATAAACGTATACATGATACATATAACATCTACATGTATAAACAAGATGCAATAAATATTAAATAATTTCCTAAGTCAACATATAGTAAATTTAATATTCTAAGTAAACAAAGTTATTACTAAGTATACTATAAAATATGAGGTTTTACTCCAAACGGTTATCCATTGGATATCCCCGAGGAAAAAACCAAACCCGAAACCGAACCCGAAAAGTTTCGGGGCCCCGAACCCAAAAACTGTGGGTGAGAAATCATCCCCGAACTCGAACCCGCAAAACCCGAAACCCGCAGATATCCGACCCAAAACCAAACCATTGCCATCCTTATTCCTCCTCGCCGGACCTCTTCCGCAGCAGGGACGACGTCGGGGACGCCTCCTCCTCGCCGGACTCCACCATGCGCCACCGCCGCTTGGCGAGCCTCCGCCTCGATCTCTCTGTGATCGTCCTCTTCCTTGCGCTGCTCGAGCCGAGCTCACCGCCGACGGGCCCTGCCGCTACAGCTCACTTGGGCCTGATTCATCGCTGCCTCATCGCTTTCCAGTGCACCGCCACACCGCTGCTGCCTCCAGTCACCCATTCGCCGAGCTTAGGTAAGGAATGGGTTCCCCTTTCCTCTTGAGGATGCTTGCCGGCCTTTGCTCCCTCGCCGAAACCTCATGACCGGCGAGGAATTAGCAGGTCAAACCGGTGGCTGGCCGACCGGGCCTGTCCGTGGGGTTTGGAGAGGCTATATGAAGAACCTGTTGGATTTGGTCAGCTTTTTGCTAGCTATTTCATTTTACATAATTGCTAAATCATGATTTTAGGTAGTTACTTTTAGATATTCTGTTGGAGATACTCTCATCACATCGTCCCAACACACATGGATTGAGATAGATACATGGACATCCAAACAAGTCCTCATGGCATCGTCATATGTCTTTAATACTCCATCTGTTTTTATTTGCATGTCATATTAGGTTTGTAGTAAGTTAAACTTGACTAACTTTGACCAAGTCTATAAAAAAATGTAGCAACAACTATACTATTCAATATATTTCATGGTATATTTGATGGTGAATTCAATAAAATAAATCTCATATTATAAATATTATTATTTTTTAATAAGTATGGCCAAAGTTTGTCAAATTTGACTTAGGACAAACCTAATACGGCATGTAAGTAAAAACAGAGGGAGTATTCATTTATAGTTGAAACTTTTAATATTCATTTATAGTTGAAACCTTAGCTTCAGTTGTGATGAGTTTTTCTTTTCTCATGACATAATGAATTTAAATTATGATTTTCTAAAAGATGATCTTATTAGGTGCTGCAAATCTTTTTATCCTCAAGTTATTTATAACTCAATTGTTTCTTAATGGCAGATGTAGGTATTTTGGATGCAAAATTAGGTGTTATTTTATTATTTTTTTATAATAATAGAGGTGCACTATGCAAATCTAAGGGATTACTTTAAGCACTTTTTATAATGGTACATGTGGGTAACCTTTATAAAACATAACAAAGATCTCATGGTTATTTTTGGTGGTGATGATTAGACCCCTACCAAATTAATGGCCATATGTTTTTTAGGAGCGTAAAAATTTCTAGGATTTATCTTTTGTTTTATAATGTGTCTCATAAACACTAATATAAAATATATATATATATATAATAACCCACTAGTTTACAACTAAATTACCCACTCTATCTCTATGATATATAAACTAAGTAAACCTTAAATTTGAACCTAAATTACATGTTCTTTCCATTATTAAAAATAAATTTTATATCCCCAAATGAACACGTAATAAGTAATAATTGACATCTTCCAGTATGAAAAAAGTATAAATAATTACAAATTACACATATATGTGCAGTTGTACAGATCAACTTAACATGTATGCATGAGTAATAAATATTTATATTTTTATGTTTCCATAATCATGAAAAGTGTCCATTTAATAAATCATGTGCCCATAATCTATTTTTAAATTATTAATAACTATGATAATAATTTACTCCCTTTGCTCCAATTTATAATCCTAGATATATAGCAAAGCTATGTACCTGGAAAAGCTAAAATGACTTATAATCTAAAACGAATTGTGTATTTAAGTTGTTATACTTTAGAAAAATTTGTATATTTTGAACAAGATATTAGAACATATTTATATTCTCTTAAGATTAGCATTGTTCACTACGTCAGAAATAACTAATTAGTGATGGTTGTGGATATACATTAGTGACGGTTAAATTCCACATCAGTAAAATTTCATCACTAATCTGAATCACATTGGTGACACGGAAAAAGCCATCACTAATGACACACAAAGGTGATGGGCGTAGAATTAACACGTCACTAATGATAAAGAAAGGTGACGGTTGTAGGGTTTACGTGTCACTAATGATAAAGAAAGGTGACGGTTGTAGGGTTTACGCGTCACTAATAACACTTATTAGTGACGAGCCAACATATATACCGCCATCATTTATGATTTTCTTATGGGCGATGTGCTCCAGTTTTGACAGACAGCAATGTGAATTTATAAAACAAAAAAGTAAAAAATAAAAATAAAAATGGATTGCATTGATTACAAACACCGCTATATAAACATAAATGTAGCTTCTGGCTAGTTCATCTGTTTACACAAATATGAATATGTACACACAATGTAGCTTCTAGCTAGTTCATTTCATCCCATACAGTAATGACATAGATCACTCCTACTCAATATATACGCATCACAACCAAATCCACTAAGCTTGTAGCAATACTTTTTCCTTATCTAAGAATGGCCTTCTCTAGTTTCAGTCTCTAGTATATTCTAACAAAAAGTATCCCATTTGCTAAAAATGGATCCTCAAGGCTCTGCTGCTAGAATAAAAGTTACAACTCTATAATTTCAAGCTATGGCACAACAATAATTAGGACTAAATTTTTAAAACACATGCCTTGATTTTTACTTGTCGGCATCCAAATTAGGAAATCAGATTCACATCCATCACAGAAAGGTCTCAAGTCCAATGATGTAGCACACATGACAGAACAAAGAAAAAAACATTCACCACGTCTTTGCAGTTTCATTGCACTATTGCAGATAGTGGTCATATCTCTAATCATGGCTCATTTATCTTCATCTCTCTATCGAGGCCCAAGAAAACTATAATCCGACTTAGGGCAATTTTTGAATTAAATGCCATTCTGAATATGGAAAGAATAATGAAGGAATGGGAGAAAGAGCACATGGTAACCTTGCATTTGATGTCGCCAATCACAGCACTCTCCTTCCAGTTGACCTCCACTGACTCTGCATCAGACCATTGAGAGGTGAGGCTTATTGGATTGAGTGGAAAGAGAAGAGGGAGCTGGAGTGATGTCGACACTGGATGCAACCATGGAGTTGATATTCAAGTGATGCATTCACTTCAATTCATCGATGCTCACATCTAGAAAAAATACATCTGTTTTGCATTTAACCCAATCTAACCACTACCGAATACATAAAACCCACACGATTGGATTGTCCTCTCTCAAATCGGAGTCAAATAGCTTGCCACAACCAAATCCAACCCACGCATCGCAGAATGAGATCGGATTCGAGAGAGAGAGGGAGGTGCCTGGGAGGACCGACCTTGGTGATGTCGATTGACGATGATTGCGGAGCCACTACGGTGGTGCTCGAACATCCTGAGCTCTTAGCCGAGGAAGAGGGGTGAAGAGGAGGATCCCAGATGCAATGCAATGCCATGCCATCGCTGGAAAGGTCAACCTATGAGGGGGATGTGGTCATCCACGTGCGGAAAGAGTCCCTGAAGCAGCGAGAAACCCTATCCTAGCTAGCTCGACTGGGAAAGAGAAGGAGATGCAGGGAGGAGGTCCGGTGGCTGCAGGCGTCGTCGCAGGCCTTGCCGGACTACAGCACCGACAGATGGTTGGGCACGCCATCACCACAGCTGTGGGCATACCATCCCAACCTCCACCGTCCATACTCGGCCACCATGTGGAGCTCGCTATCGGGCGCAGGCCATCACGGGGTACCGCCACAAGATGCTCGACCTCATCTGTGGCCTACCCGAGTCCGCCTATGACCTCTCTTTCTCTGCGACATCGTCGAGCATCCGACATCTTCCTCGCCATCCCCGCCTCTTGAATCCTAGCGATGTTGGGTTTTTTTGAGAAACCAAGTTTGTATCTCATAAAAAGAACTTGGTGGTTACAACCCAAATTATACAAGGACCCTCTTGAATGAAAAGAAAATTACAAACTAGTCCCTATAAACTCCCGGTCTTCATCGTCGCCGGTGGTCGGAGCTCAAACCTTGAAGCTGACCTCCTCCCTGGCAGTGGAAAGAAGGTTTTTGATGCTGTCTTGAGCAGCACATCAACTTGGATATGCCTTAAGAACGCTGAATGACTCGGCCAAAACTCATCACCAAGCACTGAGGAATCTAACGCCTCTGCCAAGAATCCCCACCCGCCAGATGACGCATCACCTAGAAGGGGAAGCAAATCACCAGAAGAGGTGGTAGATGAAACCCAACCCGATTTCCCAACTTAGTAGACAAAACCCACAAACCTCCAGTTTCTAGCAGCACACATGTCATTGATTTCAAGTTAGGCAACACAATTGACGTTGTGGGCACAACCAGCAAAGAGAAAATCACAGAAGATTCGAGAACTGACGCATAAGAAAGCACCAAAGGACCCATTGTCGGTTCTGAACCCCCCGCATGAAACACCGTCATCGAGCACCACAAGCCCATCAACCATCACCAAGCATCATCCACCACAGACACAAATGCCACTACAAAATCCATGGAGGGGATAAAAGATAACACACCTATTCTTGTATGCGAACAGAACAACACCGAAGGTCGCCAACACTAGAGACCGAGCTGAAGCCGACAACATCGCCGTGAAGGAAGGTCCCAGAGCTGAACTCCACATCTGGGATACAGAAACGGAGGAAACTAATCCTAACCTAAGCAAACCTAAACCTAGAGGAAAGGGGATGTACATCGACCACCCGTCCCATGACTCCTCCCAGCTTCCGGTGCCGGAACAACCACCGGAGGCAAAAAGGAGCCGACGGAAATGGCGCCGAGATGCAGATCACCTCTGTGTCTCCCTTTTACTATAGCCGAGCAAAGGGGGGAACGAAAGGTCTAGAAGAATCATCGGCTGCTCCATGTGGGTGGTGGTGTGGTTGCGATGCGAAGCGGCGGCGTTAAGGAAGGAGATATTGGGGCACGGCTAGGGTTAGCCCGCGGCTAAGGCCCAGGTTGTCGACACTTTTTCTATTGTTGCTTCTCTATAGATCTAGATAGTTGACATTAGAGACGTGGTCCATGAAACTGTATCACTAATTTGTTCCAACATTAGTGACGTGTCTCAACAACATCCGTCTCCAATGACAGACCATACATTCTTAGTTACGCGTTTTTCTGAGACATGTCTCCGATATATTCGTTCCCAGTTAAGGTGAAGATATTAGTGACACGTTTGAGCTATGACCATCACCATTCTTACATTAGTGACATGTTTTATTTACACGTCACTAATTTATGTGTCTCCTATATATGTTGATTTTTGGCGTAGTGGTTATCCCATCCTAGATCTTGCTTCAAGATCCACTCCAAGTCTAAGGGGCACCCGTTTTTGCCATCATAATAATTTGAAGTGTAGTTTAATGCATAAAATTATTTTTCTGATAAATAAAAAAGAGAGCACTAAAGGTTTCAAATTAACGTGCTGATACAAAATCTGTAACTACTGTGATCAAAATTTGAAAGTAAAAAATTCATGATGTCATAATACATGGACTGCAATAAAAGTATCAAAACCTAAGATAAGGGTGTGACATATATAAATACATATTGTGAACACATGGCCGTACCATGTAGCAGGGGAAACACTATATGGATATGACTGAAAAGTATATTAGAATTATATAGTATCTATAGGGACATTGCGTTGAAAACGAACACAAAGAGAACACACAAAATACAAGTAACTTCAATTAATGCAGATACCAAAAACGAACTTAAAGTGGTGCAGGAGTACTAGTTAGCGGACTAGTAAATCATAACTGGAGTATCGGATATGAAATATTGTTGATCCCATGATAAACTCGTATTATGGACTTCATTGTGTTGTTATTTTGGCATTCTTGGTCTGAGACAATCTCTAAATATATATTTTGGATGAATTGATCCAGGTACCTCATTGTGATCGATGATATTTGGAGCGAAGCAGCCTGGGATGCAATCCAGTGTGTGTTACCAGATAACAACTGCGGTAGTAGAATCATTGTGACCACTCGGATATATACTGTTGCCAGAGCATGCAGTCATGGTAGTGATTGCATCTACCATATCAAGGCCCTCAGTGCTGAAGACTCCAAGAAGCTATTCCTTAGCAGAGTATTTGGCTCCACAAATGGCGCTTGCCCTAGGGAGATTGAAGATGCCATGCAAAAAATCTTAAGAAAATGTGGTGGGCTGCCACTGGCAATTGTAAGCATTGCCAGCCTCTTGGCTAGCTACAAATCTCCTGAAAGCAGACATATGTGGGAAACAGTTTTAAAATCAATTGGTTCACACATGGAGAGCCATCCCACCCTTGAGGGGATGCGACAGATAGTTGTGCTTAGCTACGACCACCTGCCTCATCACCTCAAGGCTTGCATGATGTATCTTAGCATTTTCCCAGAGGATTTTGTGATCGTCAAGGAGAGGCTGTTGAGGAGATGGATCGCCGAAGGATTGGTCGCCGAGAAGCGGGGTTTGACATCGATGGAGGTTGCAGAAGGCTACTTCAGTGAGCTGGTGAGTAGAAGCATGATTGACCGGGCTGCCGATATAGTCACCTACTATGATGGGAGAGAGGAGACGTGCCGGGTGCACGACATGATGCTTGAGGTCATGGTAACCAAATCGCTGGAGGCGAACTTTGTAAGCCTGATAGGTGGGCAGTACGAAGGGATGACTTATGATAGGGTTCGCCGCCTCTCCATCCATGCCGGAGAAGGGCCATCATCGACATCAATGTCGTCCAAGAAAACCGCAGCAGGGATGAATGTGCAGCATGTTCGATCACTAAGTATGTTTGAGTTTGAAGGGCACCATCTGCTTAGTCGGCTAGGTGAGTTCACCCTGCTAAGGGTACTTGACCTCCAAGACTGCCAGGGCCTAGGGAAAAGAAACATGGCTTGCATCTGCCGAATGTACCTTCTCAGGTTCCTCAACTTGAGGGGTACAGATATCAGCGTGTTGCCTCCAGAAGTTGGTCAGCTAGAGCACTTGCAGACGCTCGACGTGCGCCTTACGTTCCTCAAAGGTCTACCAGAGACCGTGACGGAGCTGGAGAACCTTGAGAGCCTGCAGTTCTCCAACAAGGAAGATTACTGGAGCTTCCACTGGGAAGCGCCCAGGGGCCTAAGGAAAATGAAGGCACTGCGCAAGGTGAACAATGTGGTTGTCACATCCAGCACTGAGGTCGCCAAGGAGATCGCCGAGTTAAGGCAACTGCAGGAGTTAACTATGTTTGTTCCCAGTGGCATTCCTCGGGATGTTGCGGAAGCGCTTGATCACTCCCTCAGCAGGCTATACTCCCTCCGATTCCTCAACGTTGAAATTACCAGCAATAGAGAGGAAGAGAACTTTCTACACCGCCTCGAATCACGTTCGCCACCAAGGCTCCTCAGATACCTGAGGATGTGTGGTTCCCTTGGTGACCGTACTCTGACGCACTGGGTTGGGTTGCTGACTAATCTTGTTGAGTTTGTAATAGCTTGGGCATACCTTCGTGGTGACACCCTATTCGACGTCCTGTGTAAGTTGCCCAACCTGAAGAAGCTCACCCTTGAGACAGACTTCTACGCAGATACAGAGATAGTTGCAAGGACAACCCAATCCTTTCCGGTGCTTACGGAGCTGAGGATGTTCAATAATCATGGAATTCCTGCAGTTTACCGGTTCGAGGAAGGATCCATGCCAAAGCTAGAGACCCTCGCGCTAAAATTTTATGTCGGCCAGCAGAGCATAGTTGGAATCGAGCACTTAACCAACCTTAAAGAGGTGCAGTTCACTGGAGAGAAAGACAACTGGGCAATAGTGGAAGATGAACTGAAGAAGCTCAAGGAAGAGAATGCGAGGCGCAAGCGCAACGGCTCCTATCAGTTGATAGTTAAAGTGAGGTATGAGTGATCGTTGTGCTTGCTGCAGCCTGCAGGATGGTGTTGTTGCTGAATTTATTAAGCGGCGCTGAGTTCTTGATGGATGCTTTCTTGAAAAATGGAGTGTTCGTGAAGAAATTATGTATAGTTGGTTCTCTCTCGTCATGTAAAACTGGATTACTCGGTGGTTAATTTTTGTATTTTCTTATTAGAGCATCGTCCTGATTTTGTTTTGCCCTTTCTGCATTGATGTAGTAGTGCCATTTTTCTCGCCGTTCCAAACCTTTGCAACGATATCGAAAAAACCATCATGAAGTAATCTAATTCAAATTTGAACATCAGTTCACCATCTATTTATTATTACCTGTACAAAGGAGTAGAGTCGTGCCGTCTGAAATTTCTCTATTCAGGATATCATTATCAATCGTGACTAGAGAAAAAAAAATTGTTCCCACTTTGTGCTCGGTAAGACTCTGTCTAGCCTTTCATATGTTGGTAACCTTTTGAAATTAGCCCATGTGTATTATTTGTGACCTGCTGACATTTCGATTTCTCTCATCAAATCCAAACCATCTACGATGACATTAAATAAAAAGAGCTGCTGATTGTCAAAATTTTCATTATTCTTTTCATATGGGTTCCTAATAATAAAGTTAAAATCCCCTCCTATTAGTAAGGGTAAAGAAATTTTCTTGCAAGCTTATACCAACTCAGCTAGAAGATTGTCTTTGAACTCCAGCTGGGCTGCCATATAAACAGCCAATAAATATCACTGAAACCCATCGCTCATATTTCTAAGCTGAAACTTAATAAAAAAAATGCCACCCTTCTCTGTACTCCCCGTGTTAAAGATATGGTTTGTTTGATTCCGGAGGGCTAAACTTTAGCCCTGTCATGTCAAAGTCAAATCTAATGAGGGTAAAAGTGTATGTTTACTATAGCATCACAGTAGCAAATCAAGTACTAATTAGGCTTATTAGATTCATCTCGCGAATTAGCACCCATCTGTCCAAAAAGTTTAATAGCTAGACTTGATTTAATACTTCAAAATAGTAAGATTATCTTTAATATGATAGGGGGTGTCAGACCCAAGGCAGCGGGACTGCTCACAGACGTAGAATGTTCTAGGATAAAGGATGAAACATGGCCCACACCTTACGCCATTGTAACATGAATATCATTTTTCTACTTATTTTATTCTATTATTTGAATCACTTGCCGATTCAAATTTGATTTGATTAAAAAAATTGCTTGAAATGCAATTAATTAACTAAATATAGTTAAAAAATACAAAAATATACCAAATTTTAACATGGGTTACCACATGTTGTTCATGGAGAGTAGAAAAGTTTGAAGGGTAGAAAAAAAATAATTTCTTTGCCGAGTGCAAAAATTAAAAACTGGGCAAAGAGCTTTGCCGAGTGTAAAAAAACACTCAGCAAAGAGCTTCTTTGTCGAATGCCCAACACTCGCCGAGTGTTTTTTGCACGACACTCGGCATAGAGGCTCTTTGCCGAGTGCCTGAAATATTGCACTCGGCAAAGTATTTGTGAAGCGTCCCCACATAAGTAGAGACTAAATGTGATACAAATATCAGTCCCAGGAGGCTGATAACACATTTATTCAACAGATGGTACAGTCACCGTACAAACCTCCGAGGAGGCGAACACTCGATACAAATGATAATAAGTAATAAAACAGCTATGGTGATACACCAAAGCATGACCTAGACGGTCTCCAGCTCGGACTCAGAGTAATGCGCTAGCAGAAGCATCTTGCAGAGGACCAACACCACAGGCAAGGTTGGGTGCGGACGTAACCTCTACTCAACGTCTTCAACAGCGAAGTCCGGATCTTCTTCTGAGAAAAACCACAAATATATATCGGGTGAGTACGAAAGTACTCAACAAGTCCAACCCCATCCATGGAGGGGGATAACACAGATATGCACAGGATAAATCAAGGATAAGGTTGGAGTTTATTTGCAGTAAAGCTAGATTTTACACATGCAGGGGTTTATTTTTGAAAAGAGTTTTCTTAAAGAAGTTCTTACTTAACCGAATAATGAGTGGGGTTGATCCTATACAAAGGATCCCTGTTTTAATGCTACCGGACTCCTCATCCACAGTAGCTCACGGCACAACTGCCGGACATCTTCCCAAAACAACTCACACCATGAAAACATCCCTCCCAAAAGTCTAGTTGTGTGACCAAACCTAAACTCACTCCATACCGTGAGCACGGCTATTCGAATAGGTTTTAAACTCTGCAGAGGTGTGCAACTTTACCCACAAGTGGGGTACCACAGCACGATCACCTTAGTGTCGGTGCAGATCCCAACAAAGTCATTACCCACCTTAGCTAGACCTGACTAGCCAACACGGACTCCACCAAGGGGCCATTGACCCATCACTGAGGTTTAGCTGGGGCATAAGTCACCACGACCATATCCCTTCTCCTTGATCATCCGTTGCTCTCAGCTCTTCTGAAGGCTATCAGACTAACTAGTGGGGTTTATGCTAAGCCGTTGACACACACAACGGTCGAGTGGTTTGCATGATAGTTGAGTTAGGCAAGATAAAACATCAACTCAGTCCTTAGTTGTGACAAGATGGATATCTCCCAGCCTTTTTGCTTTACCACAATGGTACGAGCCTCCAACGTATGACAATCCACCCATGAAATGCCATTCATCCATCCCATCTTAACATTTTATCCTTTTATAACCCAACTTCCCTTTTTTCAATACTCACGCATTTTCCCTTTCATAAAACATGTTGTAACCATTTTGAGTGTAATAAAACGAGTACCAGGTTCTAAGCGGCGCTCTAGCATCGATTAACATCCAAATAGAATGAATCATATTTAGACATTAATCTAGGTGGTCAAGGAATGGTTATAACAAATCAAGGGGTGGCTATCCAACCATGTTTTCAGCAATCAAATCATATGCAGTTTTGTAAAACAGGCCAATAGGTTGTGTTTATAAAACTGGGTCAAAATATGCAATCAAAGGATGAGATTGAACTTGCTGTCTTCGAAGCCTTCCGGGAGTTCCTGCTCGCGGTACGGTTCTTCAGGCTCCGGCTCGCGGTACTGCTCGGCGAACTCCTCGACGGGTTCTCCCTCATTCACATTGGTATCTACGGCACACACGAACAAACACATAATAAATAAAAAGAAATAAATATTTTATCGTTGAGATCGAATCAGAAGAAATTATGTTATGGGGGTAGGAATAATATTTTTGGGAGATTTTCTAATGGCACGGCTGAAAATATATTAGAAATGGCGTGCTAAAGTTTCGGGGTGACTGAAGGATTTTTGGAGCATGAAATGATAGGTCGAAGAGGGGTTTAGGGGTTAAACGGGGTTCAAGGGTCTCTTTGTAATTAGTTTTGGAAAGGGAAGGACTTGATTATAATATTGGAAAATATCAGGGTTACTTTTGAAAAGAGCAAGGATCTACTCGTAAATATTTTCTATTTAGCGGGGGACCTATTATTGAAAAGAAATAAAGGAGGGGCTTTCTTTGAAAAAAAAACTAGAGAGAGAGGGAGCTCTTAATAGAAAAGGCAGAAGACCAGGGGGCTAAGGGCAAAAATGCCCTTCTTCTTCCTCCTCTCCCTCATGGAACAGAGGAGGGGGTCAGGGGCACCGGCGGCCATGGGCCCGCGGCCCTGGGGCATGGCGGCGGCCGGGGAGGAGGGGAAAAGGGGGAGGGGCGCAAGGGGAATCCATCCCCCACCTCGATTTGGGCCGGGGCGCAGCGGGGGGGGGGGGGGGGGGGGGGGTGGGGCGACGAGGGCCGGCGGGTGGCGGCGTGGGAGCTTGCGGCGGCGGCGCTGGGAGACAAGAAGGAGGCACGTGGGGTGGGCCAGCGTTGTGGAGCTCGAGGGCGCGGTGGAGGGCCTTCAATGACGTGGGGCAGCTCCGGCTGCTTGCGAGCATCGCGGAGCGGCGCAGGCGTCGAGGGCGTCGGCGTGCAGGGGTGGGCGAGCACGTGGAGGAGGGGGCCGGCTGCTGTGCTTGTCGTCGAGCTCCGCTCGCGAGCAGTGTGGCTCGGGCGGCGAGGCGGCGGCACTGCAATGGACGACTGGCGGCGCGGCGAGCACAGGTGACGAGATGGGTCGGGCAGCGGCGAGCGGCGCGGCAAGCATCCCAGCACGTGGAGCGCGTGGGGGCCGGCCGGGAGCAGGGGCGTGCGTGCGCGCGTGGCCAGGGAGCAGAGAGAAGGAAAGAAGAAAGAAGAAAAGAGGAGGAGGGAGAAAAAGAAAAGAGGAAAAAGAAAAAGGAAAAAGGAGAAGAAAAGAAAAGAAAAAGAAAAAGAAGGGAGGGAGAAAAAAAAGAGAGAGCGGCGGTCGGCGGGATTCGCGGCGACGGTCGACCACGCGCGGTGGTGACCGCGGGGCTGAGCGAGCACGCGCGGCGGTCGGGCGACATGCAGCGCAACACGCGGGATGAGAAAAAGAAAGAGAAGTGACGGCGATTGATTTCGGTGTCGGACAACGAAACGCCGAGACGGACTTTGGACGGAAAAAGATTCTGGAACGATTCGAGCTCAGCGACGAAAAAGTTTTGAAAATTATTTTTAGCGAGTGATTTATCTTTGGTGAATTTTCGGGATGTTACAATTTGGCACTCAGCAAAGAGCCGGATTCCTATAGTGATTAATTGCATACTCCCTACTACTCCCTCCATTCCAAAATGAGATTCATTTAGCATTCAAATTTTATCCCATAAAAGATGTTGTTTTAGACTGTAGTAAAGTCCATCTAATTAAAGCAACCAAGAAAAAAAATGCATAGAGAAAGATATAAGCTAATTAAATGTTTAAGTAGAAGCTACTTTCCTGATTCCGTTATTGTATTTGCGGTTTTTTTAGAATCTAGGGAATCAAATAAACAATAAGATTTTCAATCACAACTGCCATAGTTAGGGGGTATCTTTAGTCAAGACTCAAAAACATTGGCAAAAATATAAGTGCTAAATAGGTGCAAAAGTTTACCACTCAAAATTAGGCCATCCAAACATACTCGAATTAGGAGTAACATGGTTACTACTCCCCACCAATTATATGTCTGAAATTTTATAAATGGAGGAAGTGCTGTATAGGAGCAGGGCTATATATCTTGACTGAAACATGATATGCAGCAGCACTTGCCATTAGGATTCTCTCTATTTCTCCAAGTCGCGTCCAAATTCGGTCGCACACGAGCCCTAGTTAACCGACTTATATGGTTGTAACCGCCGCCACCGGATCGTATCGTATTCGTATCCTACCGACCTCGATTGATTCCTTCCGAATTGATGAAGCACCCCAATACCAATATACTATATCAGACGCCGCCGCAGCTTCCACCATACCCTCCAAGTCCTCGAAACCGATCTCGATTGATCTAGCAGCAGCGTCGTCGTCGCCGAGACCGGTTTCGATCTGCTACCATGTCCGACGGCGGCGGCATGGACGCCGAGGGCGGCAGGAAGGACTTCAGCACGGCGATCCTGGAGCGTAAGAAGGCGCCGAACCGCCTCCTGGTGGACGACGGGGAGGGCGACGTGGTCCCCGACTACTCCACGGTGGCGCTCAGCCCCGCCGCCATGGAGGAGCTCGGCGTCTACGAGGGCGACCTCGTGATGCTCCGCGGCAAGCGCCGCCGCGAGACCGTCTGCTACGCGCTGCCCGACGAGTCGTGCCCCGAGGGCCGCGTCCGCGTCAGCCGCGGCGTGCGGGGCAACCTCCGCGTCAAGCTCGGCGACGTCGTCACCGTGAACCGCCGCGTCGCCGCCCCCAACGGCACGCGCGTCCAGGTCACGCCATTCGAGGACTCGGTCGCCGGCATCTCCGGCGATCTCTTCGAGGCCTACCTCAAGCCCTACTTCAGCAACTACCTGCGCCCGCTCTGCAGGGGCGACTGCTTCATGGTGCGCGGCAACATGCTTGCCGTCGAGTTCAAGGTCGTCGCCACGGAGCCCGCCGACTGCGTCCTCGTCGCGCCGGACACGGCCATCTTCTGCGCCGACGAGCCGGTGAAGCGGGAGGACGAGGAGCGCCTCGACGGCCCCGGCTACGACGACGTGGGCGGCGTCCGCAAGCAACTCGCCCAGATCCGCGAGCTCGTCGAGCTCCCGCTGCGCCACCCCAAGCTGTTCCAGACGCTCGGCGTCAAGCCGCCCAAGGGGATCCTGCTCTACGGCCCGCCCGGCACCGGCAAGACGCTGCTCGGGCGCGCCATCGCCTCGGAGTCGGGCGCCCACTTCGTCGTCGTCAACGGCCCGGAGATCATGTCCAAGATGGCCGGCGAGAGCGAGGCCAACCTGCGCAGGGTGTTCGAGGACGCGGAGCGGCTGGCCCCGTCCATCATCTTCATGGACGAGATCGACGCCATCGCCCCCAACCGCGACAAGACCCACGGCGAGGTGGAGCGCCGCGTCGTGTCGCAGCTGCTCACGCTCATGGACGGGCTCCGGCCGCGCACGCAGGTCGTGGTCATCGGCGCCACCAACCGCCCCAATAGCCTGGACCCGGCGCTCCGCCGCTTCGGCCGCTTCGACAGGGAGCTCGACATCGGCGTGCCGGACGACATCGGGCGCCTCGAGATCCTCCGCATCCACAGCAAGGACATGCCCCTCGCCGACGACGTCGACCTCGAGCGCATCGGCAAGGACACCCACGGGTTCGTCGGCGCCGACCTCGCCGCGCTCTGCTCCGAGGCGGCCTTCCAGCTGATCCGCGAGAAGATGGACGTGATCGACGTGGAGGACGAGACCATCGACGTGGACGTGCTCAACTCGCTGCGCGTCTGCAATGACCACCTGAAGCACGCCATGGAGGTGACCAAGCCCTCGGCGCTGCGCGAGACGGGGCTCGTGGAGGTGCCCAAGGTCTCGTGGGAGGACATCGGCGGCCTGGAGGACGTCAAGCTGGAGCTCCAGGAGACGGTGCAGTACCCGGTGGAGCACCCCGAGATGTTCGAGATGTTCGGCATGTCGCCGTCGCGCGGCGTGCTCTTCTACGGCCCGCCGGGGTGCGGCAAGACGATGCTGGCCAAGGCCATCGCCAAGGAGTGCAAGGCCAACTTCATCAGCGTCAAGGGCCCCGAGCTGCTCACCATGTGGTACGGCGAGAGCGAGGCCAACGTCCGCGACCTCTTCGACAAGGCGCGCGCGGCGGCGCCGTGCATCCTCTTCTTCGACGAGCTCGACTCGATCGCCGTCAAGCGCGGCAACAACGTGGGCGACGCCGGCGGCACGTCGGACCGCGTGCTCAACCAGCTCCTCACGGAGATGGACGGCATCAACGCCAAGAAGACGGTGTTCGTCATCGGCGCCACCAACCGCCCCGACATCATCGACCCGGCGATGCTCCGCCCCGGCCGGCTGGACCAGCTCATCTACATCCCGCTCCCCGACGAGCCCTCGCGCCTGCAGATCTTCAGGTCGTGCCTGCGCCGGTCCCCGGTCTCGCGCCGCGTCCACCTGCCGGCGCTGGCGCGCCTCACGGCCGGCTTCAGCGGCGCCGACATCACCGAGATCTGCCAGCGCGCGTGCAAACTGGCGGTGCGCGACGTGATCCAGCGGAGCCTGGCGGTGGGCAAGGCGGCGGCCATGCGCGGCGCCGAGATCGGGCTGTTGCACTTCCTGGGCGCCCTGAAGCACGCGCGCCGGAGCGTGAGCGACATGGACGTGCTCAAGTACGAGTTCTTTGCGCAGCGGCTCAAGGGCGGGAGCTTCGAGGAGGAGCCCATCATCGCGGCGCCCATGGGGAAGGAGCCGCTCACGATCACGGAGATTGAGAACGACGAGGCCACCATGGACGAGGACTCGCTGTACTAGACGCGCTTCTAGTAGCTAGGCCGCTTCTTGCAAATGTACTAGACGAGGTCACCATGCATGACGATTGCAAATGTCCGCTGCAGATTTTGAAGAAAATATTGTTTAATTTGGTTCATCTTCTTGACGTATTGCAAGTTTTTTTGTCAACACGATTTTTTCCTGTCTTCTTTCCTTCAGTTGTTTCTTATATCGGTTAGCTTTTTATAGTTTTGACAATAAGAAAGATAAAAAAATTCGTGTAGATTGAAAAGATAACACTGTACACCGGTAACGCAAACGAGAAGAGCGATACCTGAATATGTTTGAGCGCTTGGCTTATGACTGTAATAGTAAAACTGAAAAAAATTATGGTTACTTTGAAGCACTCATGTTATGGATCGAACTTAAAAAAAAAAACTGGTTTTTCTCCCTCTGATTTCTCGGTTCCCCAAAGGCGGAATCACTTTTAGAAATCTGCATTTTGGAGAACAAATAAATCTGAATGAAATTTAAATTCAACCGGCCTCTGGTTACGGCATCTTCTAGTGGCGTGATATAGACTCGAGGTATGCAGCCCCATCCATTTCGTACCCGACGAAGTTCTCCCATTCGGTCTTGTTTGGATCATACCAGGGACTAGAACGCACGTTCTCCAAAAAAAAAAATCTCGCACTCAAGAAGGATTAAATGAAGTCTATTTGTAACACTTTTTTCAGAAATAAGTCTAACTTTTTGTGATGAATCTAATGATGATAATTAATTAATGATTGGCTACAGTGATACTATAGTAACCATCCTTTAATCACGCGGTTAAAGATCTCATTAGATTCTTCAGAGTTCCTAGTGCAGGGTTCTGGAGTTAATTTTATAAACTGACTTTGCTTGACACTCCAATAAATTGTCAAACTGTATTCTATGATCTTAGAATACCAAACCAAACAAGGCCGAATGGCAATCGGCCAGTCGCTGTCATCAGCCACCTTCATAACGTGCTGTGTGGACATATCGAGTACATAGGCTCCAGGACTGGCCGTGTCTTCGTGATGTTTAGGTCCTGTTTTGTTTAGTTTCTAAAAAAATTCATATAGTGCCCGTCACATTAAATTTTTAAACACATGTATGGAGCACTAAAAACAGTTAAAAAATAATTAATTACACAGTCTAACTAATTACCACGAGATGAATCTTTTAAGCTTAATTAGTCTATGATTGAACATTATTTGTCAAATAACAACAAAATATGCTACAATACCAAAATCTAAACTTTTCACCAACTAAACACACCCTATTTTGTTCGCGTGCGGTCCGATCATTTCAAAATTGGGTTGGAAATTCATCTGGATGCAACGAGCAGAGGTTTATAGCTCTTCCGTCACTCATGGAAATACAAGAGGACTCCTCTTGGAGGAGTCGAGGCCGAGCGTGGAATCCTTCCCAACGGGATGTTCATCTGTCTTCTATTCTTGTGTAAATTTTTTTTAATTACATAGTACAACTCAAACATTCACAACGCATGCTCATCCACCCTTATATTAACATACGTACGCGAATTTTATCTTCTATTAGTTGAGCTAGCAAAATTTTGAAATTGACAAAATCACCACAAGCGGTTCACTATCAACGGGAATATCATCTACTACTGAAAGCATAATGCCGTTAAATTCAAAAATATTCGCTCTCACGGGGAGTCAAACCCAGGACCTGAGTTGCTAATGAGACTTCTGTAACCATGCACTAGGCTACAAACGAACGCGATTAACTATCGCTTGAGGTGATTGTTTTTTTGATAATATGCATCTGTATTGCTAGATAAGGAAAGTGTACAAAGACATATGCTGGTACAGATACGTACGAAAAGGATACGGAGACAGCTGTAGCAGCCAAACTACGCAAGGTCCCTGAAAAAAGCAAAAATTACAACAAGGTCCCTAAGACCTTTGCACCCAGAACAGGCTCGACACCTCCATCGCCGGCCATCGCCGCCGCCGAAGAAATCGAGCCCCGCCACGAGCTGGAAGAGCCCCATCGCACTAAGGCTTTGGAAGGAGTCGAAGTTGACACCCGCTCCACAGAACGGGATGTAGTCATCAGCGACTGTGCAACGACCGAGGCAGCGCCCGACCCCTCCAGCCCCTGGATCTGGGCGTGCCGTCGACGACTTCCGCCGCCGAGAGAAGAACGAGCCCGATCCAGCAGGCCACCATCCACTTCACCCACAACCAGCTCCGCATCGAAGAGAAAAGAGGCCAGCAAAAGCTTCACCTGACCAAGGCGATGAAGCACCGGCCCCGGACTCCTGTACAAAAGCTCCCAAACTCGCCGCTGGCACCGGAGTCAAGAACCAACGGGGCGAGGAGGAGTTGGAGCATTATTCCGCCGCGCGGCCGCCGCCACCGCCTCGCCGACACCGCCAGGACAAGCATCCCGCAGAGGAGCGACCTCCTCCCGGCACGACCTAGGTCCACCGCCAAACACTGACGGCAAGCAAATTCTAGACCTAGGAAGCCACGACCCTAATCTATATACATCCGCGCAACGATTTCCCGGCCCTCCTCCCTCTCCGGCGCCTTTCCGGCCGCCGGAGAGGAACGGGCCGGCGGAATCGCGGCCGGAAACCTACAGCACCTCTTTTTCGCCCCGGACAACTGTAGCTGGGGAAAAGAGGAGGAGTCTAGAAACGGCTGCTCGGAGGGGTTCTTGAGGTGATTGTTCGGGGAGACATCACCTGAAGAATCTGCGCAAAATAAATGGGCCGCCAAACATTTGCCCAGGAAACTAAGCCACAAACCATATTCGCCGGCAGGAAATAGAATATCAGAAGCATGCATGCAGGTGGAGACAAATTGATGATATCACCCAGTACATGCAGTGTTCCTACTAAAAATCTATAAATGTTAAATTGTGCGTCCATATTAAATTCTAATTGCAGCATTAACTTTTCTATATTAAGATCTTAAAAAAATCACAATGGCCTATGTTTGCATAATATTTTAAAAACATTTCTAGTACTAAATAATTATTTTCGGCTATTGGGAACAAATATTTTAACAACACGAACAAATGTTAATTTTAATGTATAAAAAAATTAAATTTAATGAACAAAATATTAAAAGTGCATCTAGGCCCCTAGTGGGATTTAGTGGATTGATTGATATCACGATTAAGGGACTAATCATCTTGTTGAGTATATGAGCATGAATTAATCATCGTATAAGTCATCTATGTGAAGACATAGATTAATGTTTAACAACAAAAGGCTCATACATCAAGATGTGTGCTATTGTTGGTAATAAAATCCGCAAGCGAGCGGATACCACTGTAGTTTTCACTCAAGAGTATTCAAAGGGATCGTATCCACTGGAGAACGTGAGTATACTATCTACGGGTTCAGGCTCATCCAAGAACACACACTGGTGTAGGAGGATAGGACAGAGAGGACTTCCTAAGATTTAGAATCTATATTTAGAAGAAGAGATACTTTGCCGTTATACTTCGAGCTAAAGGTATCGATCGGCTTAAACAAGCCGATAAATCCAATAATACTGCTCTATCCAATATCCGAACGTGGAGGATTACTAGGGCTCGAACAGGGCTGTCACCACCTGCCGGCTACCTCTACAAACTGTGGGACTATCAGACAACTGAGTGGTATAGTCCAGCCTAGTCACCACGTCTACGCTATTCGCTACTAACTCTAGAGGCGATCAGGGTTATCCTTTTCTATCCGGAGCCCAACTCTAGAGTCAAATGCTACTCTAAGCATACACTCAACTAATATAAGGCAGAAGAAATAACTTGCAACTAAACCCTAAGTCTAAATAAGAAAGTCTCGAACACTTACAAACGAATAAGCATCAGTCGAGGTACAAGCGGAGAAGAGTGCCGACAAGCCTGGCACTTCCCCCGACTCCTCCTCACTCTCTTGTAGAGGTACAATTTGGAGAAGAATGTCGTTACCGGTGCCCCTCCTGAGTACCTCTACCCTCTCTTCTACACTAAACACAAGCTAAAGAAGCTCTTCACTTGGTGGTGAGTGATGTCTTCATTTGAGCCCCCTCCCCTTGTATTTATAGGAGGGAACCACCAGCCTCTTGGCCGGAAATGAAGCCAAACCGCCATTGGGGACCAACCACACCTCACCACGTGTGAGCTGAGAGTCGGTGGGGCCCGTGGGCCGCCACCACATGGTCGGTCGACCATGATAGTTGGCCGATCGTGGGCTGGCCCCGTTTGCCCCGGTCTTTGGTCAGAAGACTGCTAGGTGGGCCCTCATGTCATATATATGGGTATGGGCTTGTTCTGAGTCGGTTTGGGTGCTCCAGTGGGCCCGTAGATCCTCGTGAATACACCTGATTCGTCGAGAAGATTTTACTTTGGATCGAGGACGTGTCACCTTGCTCATGGGCTGCATTCTCCTCTCATTTCCAAGATAAGCAAACTGCACCCAAATATACACCAATACTTTGTGGAATTCGTTAGCAATAACTCCTACCACTAGTGTTGACGCTCGTCTTTCATATGCTCATGAAGGAGCTGATGGCTTGCTCTGATGGTCAGGTTTGTATCTTGATGCTTGAAGCCTATTTTACCTGCATTTCTGCCTGAATTCCAATATAGCAATATTTATAAGAGAAAAGTGGAATTGGCTCTTTCTGGATAACATAGGCAGGTATGAGACTTTATTCTCATGATTTTAGGCTCCAGGTGACACTTGAAATGAGTCTTTAGCGAGCGTCAACAACTATGCTATAATAAATTGAGACATTATTCACAAGCAAAGCAAGCATGGAAAGTAAAAAAGGAGTATAGTTTAATTCATATGTGAGGACTCAAAGTCGAAGGCTTGCGGATGATCAAAATCAATTGAAGAAATGGTTTTCACTCTAATGGCACAAGTCAATGTGAATTCAAGAGGGCTCTTGTGAATAAATATATGAGATCGAGAGGCAAGTTTCAAGAGGCTACGGATGCGACGGCTTGGCGTGAGAAAGAAAACCGATAATGATCAAGTCCAAGAATTCTAAAGAGACAAGGAGAATTTCATATTGAATGTTTTCATTCATTTGAGAAAAAAAATGACTAGTGAATCAGAGATTTGATTTCATTATTAATTTAAATGTGATACAAGCGTATATGAAGCTCTATGTGATGCAAGGATGAAGAGTTGGAATCCGAGATAGTGTTTCGAGGGACTAAGCTTGGAGAAGGGCAATCGGGTTGCGCCGAATGACCAATGCTAGGGTGAAGAAATGTTAGTTGGATTCAACTTGAGGAATCTTGGTCATGTATGGTGTTCATATTGGCAAAGTATCAAATCTTTCTAGAATCATATTGTGAAGATGGTGATTTGAACTAGGCGTGGACTTCATTCAAAGACAAAGGTTCAAGTCACCAGCTCAAGGTTGAAGTGCTCATTTCAAAGAGATAAAGATGGATGCAACTCTCAGATGGACATATTGACAAAGTATGGCATGGTTCATGTTGACGAAGCTCAAGTGCATGACATTGCTTTTATATTTGATCTTGAGTATAGGTATGCCGTACTATCAAGAGGAATGCATCATAAGGTGTATTGAAAATGTCTCAGTGCTCAAGTATCCCATGTGAGTTGATGAGAGACACAAAAGCCTCACTTACACTCTTGTTGGGTTTGACTTCTACTAAACCGGTGACACCAGTTTATAAAACCGGTGGGAACAGTTTTATGTCAGCCATCTCAACGGCTAGTTGTTTGAATTTCGGTGGCACCGGTTTTGAAAATCGGTGGCATCGGTTTTTACTGGATCTGTAACGGCTAGTTTTTGGGAAGTCGGGTATTTATACCCCATGACCCCCTCAGTGGCAAGCTGTTGTTTTCTGAGGTTGCTGGTGTGCTTCCTTGCCTTTCCTTGCTAAGCCAAAGCCACTCTTGCTCTCCCCAACCCCTCTTTGTGAGGTTGCTTGATCTTATGAGATCTTTGAGTTGGGTAGTAGAGAGAGAAGCCAAAGTGAGTAGTTTGAGAGCACTCAAACCCCTTGAGCACTGTTCGACATCATCAAGCCCGTGTGAAGTGTTTGTTAGTCTTGGAGGTGTGCCTCCTAGATGGCTAGGTGTCGCCTGTGAGCTACCAAGTTGTGGTGAGATGGGGGACAGTTTGTGAAGGTCGTGCTTCACATCCGAAAGGGAAGAAGCAAAACTAGTGGAAGTGGGGAAGTGGTCCGGTGAGACCCGACTCGGTGGAATGGGTTTGAAAAGACTCCTATCCTAGAGAGTTCATCAACAGAGAGTAGGATTCACTGTGCTTTTGTGGCAGCTTTGGTAGCAAGCAGTGAATCCGAACTTCGGTGAAACAAATCTTGTGCCTCCTTGTTGGTTTGAGCTTCTTATGCATTCACTTGTAAATTTAGTGAAGTTGCTCATTTGTGTTGTATATGCTTTTTGAGTGCAGGTACTAGGAGATATAGGCAATAAAGTCACTCTGATCATCATCTCCAAATTTGGTTTGCAACTGAGTTCATTATCCTTACTTTTGGTTCAGAGGGGTTCATTGCTCAGAGTAAAACTGGCGGCACCGGTTTTGACTGACAGTGAGTTTTAATCTGCTGCTTTAGTTGAAATTTTTCAGGTCACGCCTATTCACCCACCTATGGGACATCAAGATCCTTTTAATTGATATCAGAGCTTTGGTCTCTGGATTGAAGATTAACCGCTTGGAGAATCACGATGCCGACACCACGTGAGGTACCGTTTGAGTTTCTCTGTTGTGATGGCTCAAACTACTCTTCTTGGTCTGCTCATATACTTAATATTTTATATACTTAATATTTTAAGGACCATGGGTCCTTCCTTTGAGCGCATTGTCAAGACAAGTGTCCTTCCCAAGGATGTTGACGATTTGTCTAAATTGTCAAACGAGGAAAAGAAAAGCTTATCTTGCAACCGTCGCGTTATTGACCTCTTGTTTAAGTATATGGACATCAAACTCTCAGACTCTATACAAGAGGAGAAGTTATTGCAAAAGACATGTAGTGATGCTTATCATCTTTGGAAGTTTCTGGAAAAGATATATGAAGAAGATAGGGACGATGAAGATCAAGAAGAAGAAGATGATGAGCCATTGGAGGAATGCTCTACATCAGGGACTTGCATACTTCCTCTAGTGACTTCATCCAAGGAGCTGCTGAACAACAAGATTACACTCACTGACTCTACCCAGAAAAACTCGGTGGTACCAGTTTGTGAAACCGGTGGTACTGGTTTTGATAGAGGGAATGCTGATAACCACTCTTCTATCAAAAGCTCAACATCTCATCAACCCAGTGAGGTATCTACTGCTCCTAGTCATTCTTTTCTAACTAATAACTGTTCCAAGTGTCTTGTGACTAGAGGCAAAAAGAAGAAAGGAAGTGAGATTGAAAAGTTTGATTTTGAGCTTGACAAGATGACTAAGAAAGACAAGAAAAATGTACTGGAGCTCATCAAGAGAGTAAGAAAGCAAAGCGATGAGCTCACAGGACAGCAAAAATATCATGAGTCGTTCAAGAAAGAATTGGAGAAAGTCAAGGAAGAATATGGTTGTGTCACAAACACTCTTGTGTGACATCTTTGAAGGAAGAGAACCAACAGCTCAAGGATCAACTTGAGAAGATCTCTAGCAAGTATGTGAATTTAGAAGTCACTCACAAAGAACTTGAATGTTCTTATGAAAAGCTTGTGGAGTCACACACCCTGCTAGATGTGGCGAATGAGGTGATGGTAAACACACTAAAATTTCATGAATCTTTCTCTCACACTTGCACAAGCACACAAGTCAAAATTGCATTGATTCATCTTGTGCTAACCCGTGTGGTTCAAGGGACAAACTTTCTTGGTTTGATCAAGTTCTTGTAGAATCATGTGATGACCTCATTGCACATGAGAATGAAAATCTGAAGCAAGAGGTAGAAAAGCTCAAGATGGACTTGTATAGACTTAAGGGCAAGAGCTTTGCACAACCTTCTCAAGATAACCGTGATGACATGGTGAAGAAGCTTGAGAAGGGACTAATCTTGCAAAGCTCCTGCAACAATTCTAGCAAGATCATCACAAGGCAAAAGCAAGACAACAAAAAGAGGAAGCTTGATCATATCAAGTGCTTCAAGTGCTCACATATGGGACATTATGCCTCCATGTGTTCATTCAAGGAGGATGCCAAGTCAAATCAATCAAAGCGACAGAGAAGTCGCGCTCAGAGAAGGTGCTTTGGTTGTCATAGAAAGGGCACAAATTTGAAGTTTGTGTCAACCAGTCTTGGTTGCACTCATGGAAAACCGGTGGAACCGGGTTTTCCAAACCGGTGGTAGTGGTTTCTACTAAAAAATATGAGATTAAGCTCAACAAGAGTTTTCTAAAGGCTCAAGCTAGATTCAAGGAAAATAAAGACTCTAGAAGAAATATGAATGTCAGCAGCAACATCAAGCACAAGATTTGCTACACATGTCGTCAAAAGGGACATCTTGGTAAGGATTGTTCGAAAAGTGAGATCTCTAAGCTCAATCTTGCTCATAATGAAAATATTAAGCTTAGGATGATCTTGAATGAATCTTGTGCTGCCAAAATGGTTGTGACCCAAAGAACTAGCACAAAGGCCATTTGGGTACCAAAGTCCTTGGTCACTAACCGTGTATGTACCAAAACACATTAGGTACCAAAATGTGCCTAAAAGGACTTTGTAGGTACTTGGAGATGCATTGGAAGCTTGGTTCACTTGAGAGAATTTTTATCTTGCATCATCTACATCTCAAGAGGATTTCTTGATATCTTCTTGTAAAAGAATCAAGTGAAATCAGTGTAAGAAATATTATCCAATGCTCACTCAGTGATAAGTACCTATCTCTCCAGTTGTCAATCCTCATGTGTTTGATGTGCTCCTGTACTGAACAAGCATTTGAGATAGATAAACTATTCTTGCTCTCAAATAAGAAAATTTATATTTATTGCTATTTGATGCTACTAATCGCTTCATCAAGAAGCATTGAGCTACTTTTGGATGCAGAATCACAAATGACAGAAAATGTGAAAGAAATAATCAAGACAAGAGTCACAAAAATACTATTTTGAGGAAACAGACGGTTCTGTGAAAATCCGATGGCATCGGATTTAGAAACTGGTGGTACCGATTTTCTAGACAAAACCAGAAGTCTCAATGATCACCAGAGTATCCGGACATATACCCAGAGTATCCGGACATGAAATTAATCTACAACATTTGTTACTCATATAACAAGGCATAGTGAGCAGTTTTTGACCTATTCCTCAATTGTCATAATACTTTTTTTTTTACCAAAATATGAAGTTAGCTACCCTTGTTCCTTATTTGTGTTAAAAAGTGCATGTCTCAAGAGTCAAATCCTTTCTAAGGATCTGGTGCTCTAGCCTAAGAGGGGGAGGTGGTGAATTAGGCACTCTAAAAACTTAGACCTGTGTCTCCAACTAGTTTGCACAAAACTTAAACTAAAACAAGCTATCTAGATGTGCAACTATGGTTGATCTAGTGTGAAACCCCTATCCCAAAAGAGTTTAGCAACCTATAGCCTTTCCTATTCAAGAAACTACTCTATGAAAGTAAAGGCATACAAAATGCTAGTATGAAATGCGGAAGCTTAATGAGCGAGATAAGAGACAACAAACTCTTGACGCGAGTGTTTATCCCGTGGTTCGGTTAGCCACAAAGGCACACCTACATCCACGTTGTTGTAGCACTCACTAAGAGTATTGCTACTCGGCCACCAAGTCTCTTCCGTGAACACAATCACGGTCACCTTGGCCCCGGGTTCCACTAAGGAGCTTCTCCACAAAGGATGGGGGTCTCCACGTCCCCCGCACAAAGATGTCGTCGCCGCTCCACACCAAGTCGGAGGGTCGATGACGTTGCCGGCGAGCTTCACGCTCCAAGGTGCCGGCGCACCAAGCTCTTGTTTTGGTTCACTAGAGAACCACAGCACAAAGGCTCAAAGCCTTGCAATCACACTCACTAAGAGCTAACCTTTACACAACACTCTCAAAGTGTGCTAAAGGCTAAGGATATGATCTTGATGCTTTTGTATGGCTTGGAGATGTTCTTGGGTGTGTGTGGGATGTCCAGCAACTCCAGCAATCTTCAAATAGCCGGGGTGAGGCGTATATATAGGCCACCAAGTCTTGTAGTCGTTGCTCCAACGGTCAGCTGAAAATCAGCGTATCACCGGAAGAACTGATGCCTCTGGCTGAGGTAGCGTCGGTTCTTCCGGTCACTCATAACCCGAAGTAGCCGTTGAACTCCTGACAGCTAATGCAGTGATCACCGGTTGAACCGATGCTTTGTACCGATGCATCACCGGTTCATCCAGTGCTTAAGAATCTTTTCCTGGGCGCTGACGTCATTGCACCGATGCAATACTCCGATGCACCGTCGGTTGAACCGGTGCTGAAGAAACTTCTCCTGGGCACTTGACATCATCTCTGGTACATAGTACGCCCAATGCACCGATGCCCTTTCTTGGACCGTCGGTTCAACCGGTGCCTATAGGCTGACTTGGCTTCGATTCCCTTCTGCACCAAAATTCCATAGCGTCGGTTCTTCCGACTACCATCGGATGCACCGATGACTTTGGCGTCGGTTCTTCTGGTGCTACTGACTGAAGAGCTTTCAGGGCGCTGCCCTGAGACCCTTCGGGCCTTGCTACGCCTTTCTTCTCTTTCTCTTTGTCATCACTTGGACCTAAATGCCTGAGAATGTCATCTTAACAATCATATTAGTCCAAGTGTTGTGTTGTCATTCGATCACCAAAATCACTTGAAATGGCATAAATGGTGCCATGTTCCTTACAATCTCCCCCTTTTTGGTGATTGATGACAACACAATCAAAGCAAGCATGAATTTACAAAAATTGACAAATTTAACCACTTGATACCAATTGAAATCAATTGAAAACCGCTTACGCTTGCTTAGATGTTTACCACCATCCAATGATGACTTGGTCTCCCCCTAAAACCATGATTCCCCCTTTTATTCTCCCCCTTTCTCGCTACTTCCCCCTCATGACTTGATTCACTTAGGTATTTCTCCCCCTTTGGGATATGATTCTTCTCCTTGAGAAAATACCTTGCTTTGATCCACATTTCTCCCCCTTTGGAATCAAATCACCTAAAAGGTCTTGCTTCTAAAAAGTTCTTGCAAAAACAATAGCTCAAGAGAAGATTAGTAGCCTAGGGAGTTAGTTCCATGACTCATGATCCAATTTTATGATATCAATTGAAAATTTTACTACGGTGGATCACAAAATCACGAAACTAGCATGACATGAGCTAAACTCTCCATACGTGTGTACACAACATGATGATGTGAAAATCAAGTGCACAACTAGATATTATAACTAGAGAGCTTAGATCATATCATGCACGGAGATAGCTCTAAAGTAAATAGGATATGACAAAGATACCAATTGAATCAATTTAGAACCTTGCATACCTCCGGGGGTTTTTGTTTACCTTGCATGTACCAATTGAAAGTGACTTGCAACCAATTGAAGTTGAATACCAATTGAAAGTCTTTGAAAGAAGAGCACTTGGTACACCAAGGTTAAGCAAATGTATGAGCACATAGCCTATGAACTTGGATATGAGCATTTAAGTTCAATAGAGCATGGCTCAATATGCATGAAAGCACAATTTGTCTAATCACTCTTATAGAGTTGTTTGTTCACATTGATCGTGAATAACATTCTCTTAGAGTGTTAACTCCACGTGAGACTACAAAAGATAAACTAGCAAACATGTTAGTCTCAAAATCACAAACCATAGGATGAACTCCCCCTAAATGTGTGCATTTAGTGTTTGAATCACCAAGCAAATGTATGCACATTGATTTTGACACAAATGAGAAGTTTACCCTATAGCTTGTGCTCATGGTAAACATATAAAATACATACCTCATGACGTCCATGTACCATGAAGGTAATCTTGTGTAGCTTTCTACACACTTATCAAACCATGTAGGTTGCTCATGGGTTAGAATCATGGCACAAGCAACCCACCATATATAACACTAGGAGATGCAATGCAACTATCCTAGCAAAAAGCAATGGAGCTATACGATGCTTGAATTGAATTCTAGCTACCATTACTGTCGGTACCCTATAGAAGGGATACCCACTCTTACTGCGACAAGGCAGGACCCGCGTAGTTATCCGTAACTGCGCGCAAAGGACGGAGTAGCCAGGCCCCACGGGTTAGGCTCTTTCCTCACCAGGCCAACAGCCCCGGACCTGTTCCCCGCCTGGGGATGGGTCCGGAGACGCCACGTGACTCTAAGGAAGGGAAGCTCCGAGCTGACAGCTGAGGCCGCGGACCCCCCGTAGGGGTCCGGGGCCTCCTGCGTCCATCCGGACCCCCCTTACCGCGTGGGGGTCCGGAGCCGCCACATGTCCCGGAGGCACGGGCGCGGGCTCGTGCGCGAGTCCTCCGCTAGGAGACTCGCCCACCCACTGCATTTAATGCGGATGGTTGAGGCGTGCTCTGTCACTGCGGCACACGGGACAGCTTTTGTCAGGCCTCACTATGCACCGCGTATTACCAAGGTACACATTGCAGCCGCCTGTGCCGCACCCGCGCAGAGCCTGTCTGCAGCATTAAATGGATACGACGGCATGGCACTTTTCCATCATGCTGCCTACGCCGCAAGCTACATAGCCCGTTCAGCTACGTGGACATGATGAATGAGGGACTCCAGGAGCAGGCAAGGGATTCCAGGAGAGAGATCTCCTTTGCCTGCGACGCCATAATGTATGAACAGTATATTATTTTATACTACATCATTGGGCCCACCTATCGGGGACCCAACAGCCATGTACGCGCCTCCCTTGAGATATAAAAGGGAGGCGCTCGCTGTGCACTACAAGCTCTACAGACACACAAGCTCTCGCGAACTCTCTCGAGAGAAGGCAATACAACTCACAGTGGACGTAGGGTATTACGCTCCGGCGGCCCGAACCACTCTAATCCCGCTGTGTTCATCGTGTTCGAGAGGGAGATCGAACTAGGACTAGGACTAGCTAACCCCTGAGTACACACCCTCTGGACTAGGGCGGGTGCCTTCCGCAACCCAGCCGTGGTTTGCAGCACCACGACATTTGGCGCGCCAGGTAGGGGAAGCTTTAGCTGGTCGCAGTTCATCTCTTCCTCGTCTCGATGGTTCGTGTGGACGATGTGGAGATGACAGAGGGTGTGGCATCCTCCACGCCACACGCCTCTCGTGTTCCTGCTCCAGGGGCAACTGTGCTTGTGGAGCAGCCACCGTCGGCAGCGGCGCGTGCTGCTCGCCGGCAAGAGTCAGGGCGCCCATCTAGGGCCCCCTCACAAGCTGCGAGCGGCGGAGCGCTGGCAGCGGCTAGGGAGTTGCTTCGCAACGCCCCGGCTGAGGCAGCCTCGCCAGATGCCCTGAGGTAGTGGCGGGACGACGTTGACTATCTCCTCCGCCTGGCTCAGGCCTCCCCCAGTTCTGCAAAGACTGGGCAACGACCTCCGCCCGACAACGCGGTGGTACCTTACCGCCATCGACAGGGCGGTGCGTCGGCATCCATGCGCTCCCCCACTGTGAGGGGTGCACGAACAGAAGACCTGCGAGCGGAGCTCAACCACCGGCGCGCGGGAGAGGATGCCCGCATCTCCGTCGAGAGGGCGCGAGAGCGCCGTCTTAACATTGAGGGCCGCAACCTCAACGCCGACTTGGACGTGGTGGCGCCCAAGCCCCCGGTGAACGCCCGGATATAGCCAGGCGCACCGGTGGCTGGGGTGGGCTGTGCTGCCTTGGCAGAGCACCTCCGCGCCATGGCATGGCCGTCCAAGTTCTGCCCGCACCTGCCGGAGAAGTACGACGGTACCACTAACCCGTCGGAATTCCTGCAGGTGTACGTTACCGCCATCACAGCGGCTGGTGGTAACGGCGCCGTCATGGCGGGCTAATTTCATGTAGCCTTGTCTGGGCCAGCCCGGACCTGGCTCATGAACCTCACACCTGGGACGATCCAGTCCTGGGAGGAGCTCTGTGCGAGGTTCACAGCGAACTTCGCCAGCGCATACCAGCAGCATGGTGTGGAGGCACACCTTCACGCCGTGAGGCAAAAACCCGGAGAGACGCTCCGGGCCTTCATCTCGCGCTTCACCAAGGTACGGGGTACCATTCCTCGTATCTTCGATGCATCTATTATCACTGCTTTCCGCCAGGGGGTGCGTGACGAGAAGATGCTCAAGAAGCTGGCGACGCACGAGGTGGAAAGCGTTACTACACTTTTCTCCCTGGCAGACAAGTGTGCCAGGGCCGCTGAGGGCCGTGCATGGCACTCAGCCCCCCAAGACGGAGACACCAAGGCTGGTGGCTCCGGTGCTACCGCTCAGGGCGGTGGGAAGAAGAAGAAGAACAAGAACCGGAGCCGTGGGGAACCGCATTCTGGCGGACCAAGCGTTGCAGCAGCAGCGCCTGCAACGGCGCCAGCTGCGGCAGCAGCGGCTGTGGGCCAGAATGCACATGGCAAATGCCCTCGCCCGCAAGGTGGAAGCGGAGGTTCATGCCCAGTGCATCCCACCGCTCGCCACAGCGCCGCTGACTGCCACGAGATCTAGAAGCTCGCGAAGCGGGTCAGTGGGCGGCGTGAGCAGTCCTCCAAGGACGGATCACCCCCTCCTCGCCAATGACCTGGCAAAGAGAAGGCCTCCGATAGTGGAGCCGCTGCTGGGGAGAAGGAGCTGGGGTACTAGTCCCCCGCTCGGGAGCTGAAGGGCGTCTACCACGATGACGACTCCGATTCCGACAACGGCGACCGCCGCAAGAAGCTGTACGTAATGTACGGCGGGAGCTGGGAGCTTGTCTCCCGGCGGGACGTGAAGACCCTTCGCCGAGAGGTCCTTTCGGTGAAGCCGGGGGTCCCGAAGGCGGCGCCTCACCAGAGGTGGATGAACACCACCATCTCTTTCGGGCCATCCGACTGCCCGGAGAATATGGCCGGAGCTGGTGTACTACCCCTAGTCACCGCTCCTGTCATATCCAACATGAGGCTCTACCATGTACTGATCGACGGTGGGGCTGGCCTCAACGTCATCAGCTATGCAGCATTCAAGCAGCTGTAGATCCCGGAGTCCAAGCTGACTCCCTCTCGCCCATTCTCCGGAGTGGGCCCACATCCGGTGTTCCCTCTGGGGAGCATCACATTGCCGGTCACGTTCGGGACCAAGGAGAACTTCCGCACAGAGAGCGTTCTGTTCGATGTTGCGGAGGTGAACCTCCCGTTCAATGCCATCATTGGTCGACCGGCACTCTACCGCTTCATGGCCATTGCTCATTACGGATATTTGGTCTTGAAGATGCCTTCCCCTGCTGGAGTCCTCACCGTGCAGGGCGACCGCACCGCTGCCGTAGCTGCAGTTGAGAGACTGCATGCTCTGGCGGCAGAGGCTGCACGTTCCGAGGAGGATCCATCCACCTCGCAACCCAGGGCGCCTGCAAAGGCTCCCATGGTCCAACCGTCCGATCCGGACCATGTTCCCGTGAAGACGGTGCAGATTGGAGCGGACTCCGCTAGGACCACCCGCATTGCGGGGAACCTGGAGGAGAAATAGGAAGACGCGCTCATCGCTTTCCTCCGGGCAAATGTCGATGTGTTCGCCTGGGAACCGTCACAGATGCCCGGGATCCCCACGGAAGAGATCGAGCACAATCTGAGGATCTACCCTGACGCCACGCCGGTGCGCCAGAAGCCTCGGAAGCAGTCCGTGGAGCAGCAGAACTTCATCCGCGAAGAAGTCCGCAAGCTCCTACACGCTGGCTTCATCGAGGAGGTCCACCACCCCGAGTGGTTGGCCAACCCGGTCGTCTTTCCAAAGGCCAACGGGAAGCTTCGGATGTGCATCGACTACACCAGCCTCAACAAGTAATGTCCTAGAGACCCCTATCATCTTCCGCGTATCGACCAGATCGTGGACTCCACCTCCGGGTGTGACCTTTTGTCTTTCCTAGATGCATACTCTGGTTTCCACCAGATTCAGATGTCTAAAGAGGATAGGAAGCATACTGCCTTTGTAACAGTAGATGGGCTTTTTGCTACATTGTCATGCCGTATGGTCTAAGAAATGCTTTACCCACGTTTGTACGAGCTACGAACAAAACCTTCTGTAATCTAATTAGAGACATTGTTGAGGTTTATGTCGATGACATTGTGGTCAAGACTAAGGTAGGGTCAACGCTAGTGGAGGACCTGTCCCTCGTCTTCGACCGGCTCCGCGCCATGTGCACAAAGCTGAACCCCGAGAAGTGCATCTTCGGCGTCTCAGCAGGGAAGCTGCTGGGTTTCCTGGTCTCACACCGAGGCATCGAGGCAAACCCAGCCAAGATCAAGGCGATCGAAGCGATGAGGCCTCCTGGCCGCATCAAGGACGTCCAGAAGCTCACTGGATCTATCGCTGCTCTTAGCCGCTTCATATCTAGGCTGGCTGAGAGGGCCCTTCCCTTCTTCAAGCTATTGAGGAGGTCCGGTCCATTTTCCTGGACCGAAGAGGCTGAACAGGCCTTCCAGGAACTAAAGCAGCACCTCACCTCGCTGCCAGTATTGGTGGCTCCAGAGCCCGGTGAGCTGTTGTTTCTGTATCTTGCTGCATCTGCGGAGGCAGTCAGCATGGTGCTGGTCGCCGAAAGGACGGAGCAAGCTCGCTAGGGGAACACCAGGGTCTCCCCGGCCAAGGATGGTGAGCCGGACCCCGGACACGGGGGCCCGTCAGCCTCACCCCAGCTTGAAGGTCCAGACCCCGCACAAGCAGGTCCGGAGGAGTCTCGTCCCAGTGGGAACCCAGAACTGCTGGGGGCCCAAGGACCTAATGTGGTGGATAAGGGCGAGCCGGACCCGGTAACTAGGGTCCGGACCATCCAAAAGCCAGTTTACTATGTCAGCGAAGTCCTCCACGAGGCAAAGGCCAGGTATCTTGAGATGCATAAGCTTATCTATGCGATACTTATTGCATCCAGGAAACTGCGCCACTACTTTCAGGCACACCGAGTTGTCGTAGTGACCTCTTACCCGCTAAGAGCAATCCTACACAACTCCAACGCCACAGGCAATATCGCCAAGTGGGCGGCAGAGCTGGCTGAGCTCCAACTGGACTTCCAGCCTCGCCATGCAGTCAAGAGCCAGATCCTGGCTGATTTCATAGCAGAGTGGACTCCTTCCCCAAGCAATTCTGGGGGTCCGGACATCAACGTCGGACCCCCAGAGCCGGAAATCAGGACACCAGTCTTCACCGAGCCCACTAGACACTCTTCTTCGACGGGTCCACCCGCGAGAAGTGGGCCGGAGCAGGTGTGGTCCTCATCGACCCAACCGGAGATCAGCTGAAGTACATGGTGCACCTTGAGTTCAAGGCCACCAACAACATGGCGGAGTACGAAGCTCTGATCTTTGGCCTGACGCAAGCCCTCTCATTGGGGGTCCGGCAGCTTCTGGTGAAGGGGGATTCCCAGCTAATCATCAAGCAGGTCCGAGGGGATTGCAGCTGCAACAATCCCCAGCTCGCGGCATACCTCATGCACGTGAGGAAGCTCGAGAAGGACTTCGACGCCCTGGAACTGCAACATGTTCCCCGCGAACTCAACTCAGCAGCAGATGATCTCTCCGCAAGAGCATCTACCTGGGCATCCGTGCCCGAGGGCGTCTTCGGAAGACGGCTGCTGAGACCTACCGCCCAGCCTGCCGAACTAGGTAAAGGGGATCAAGCTAGCACCTCGAAGCTAGCAATCCCGGCGGCATCCCACCTATGGTGCCAAACCTGGGCTGTGTGCTCTGTTGAGGATCCTGGTGACCTCGTAGAGCCACTCCCACCTGCTCAGGAAGCTCCCGATGCATGGATCTCCGAGATCCGGGGCTACCTGAAAGATAACATCCTCCCTGATGACGATGTGTCTGCTGAGCGCATAGTCCGATTGGCTAAACGCTACGCGGTGGTAGAAGGGGATCTCTACCGCCGTGGCACCAATGGTGTCCTCATGTGGTGCATTTCCCAGGGAGAGGGCCGCGAGTTGCTCGCGGAGATCCATGGAGGCGAGTGTGGAAGTCATTCCTCATCTCGCACGCTTGTTGGCAAGGCCTTTCGGCATGGCTTCTACTGGCCAACAGCACTCCAGGATGCGGCTGAGCTGGTAAAGTCCTGCAAAGCATGCCAATTCCATGCAAAGCAAATACACACACCGGCTCAAGCTCTGCAGATGATTCCGCCCTCATGGCCATTCGCTGTGTGGGGTGTGGATATCCTGGGGCCATTCCCCCGGGCCGTCGGCGGGTACCGGTTCCTCTACGTCGCCATCGACAAGTTCACAAAGTGGCCGGAAGTTACCCCTGTGGTGAATATCACAAAGAAATCAGCAGTTGTAACACCCGGTTTATAAAAGAACATAAACCGAGCAATCATATACGTGCCAGGATCAAGTCACACGTATATACAACAGAATGAACAGTATATCATAGCACATATCACGTAAAAAGACATAATAAATCGAAATACGAATGTTATTTATTACAATAATGACAAAATGTCTGATACAGCGGAAGCGAAGTACAAAATACGATAAAGCTCTCCGAAGCTGAAGCAGGGCGCCACAGGGACGTCGACTGGGAGACGAAGCACCTAGAAGTCCTCGTAGTCCTGGTAGCGCTGGACGAACTCCCTCGTGTCGGCAGGAACTGAGCAGCAGTAGCGTAGCCAAGAGGAAAAAGTAGAGAAGAGGCAAGGGTGAGTACACAACTTGTACTCAACAAGTATAACACAAACTATGAGGCTCTAGGCTGGCTGACTCAACTGCATTAGCTTTTAAATGTTGGCAAAGTTTTATTAAAGCTATTTACTACGAGTTGATGAATTACCATTAACCCAGTTACATAGTAATTAATCAGAATTAATTATACTACTACTGAGAACCAAACCACGACCAAGCCACCAAGGTAACCCCGAGAAGCACCTCCCTCGTCGGAAGGAGATAACTTCACTAATCAAAAGGAGGATCTGGGCCGCTCATAACCGTGAGCACGGCTAGTATACCAGTTTTACACTCTGCAGAGGTTGCACATCTTTACCCACAAGTCGTGAGCTACGCCAGTTGTTCATCACACTTCCTTAGGTGAGATGGCCAGCGACTCACTACGAGGCCTTTAAAAAGAATCTCGTTGGTAAGGCGTAACCGCGAGAGTTAGGTCGGCGACGATGGGGCCCACCTCCAGGGGTACAAGCACGTAGCACAGACCAAGCCGGAGGAGCAGGGACCATTGAAGCTTGCTACTCTTGCCCCGCAGGTAAGTTACTCCAAACCAAAAAGATCTAGTTATTACGCCAAGTCTATCCCATTCTAGCCTTGTGGTAGCGCTGTTGTCCCAGGTTGTCGCTCTATGAACCGGTCCTTATGGAGAGTGGCCAACCAAGCAGTAAGCACCGTGCTGGCCCCCTAAACCATGTTTCTAAAAAAACATCTTTTAACGAGAAGTGAGCCACTCAAGCCACACAGAGTGCCACTCTCAGAATTAAGTTCAAGTAAAACATTAAACAAATTAATTAAAAGGACCAAAGTGTGTTATAGCGCAGCAACCTAGCACAACTAACCAAAATGCGACCCAAAGGTATATATAAAGGATATAAACTGGCTAGAAAAACCTTAAAGGCATACAGTATTAAAATGCAGTATGAAATTGTATTTAAAGGTGATAGGTTGTTCATGTTATACTTGCCTTCCTCGTACTGCTCTGGCTGCTGCTCAAGGTGCTCGGAAGACGGCTGCTCCGGGTACTGGTACTGGGGCTCCTCAGATGGATCAACGTCTACTCACGAACACATGGCCAAAACAATGCACAAAAATAAGCATACAAGCAAACTCTAACAAAAAGCTAAAGAACAGTACATCAATACATAAAAAAACAGCGCACAAAACTACTCTAGAACTATTCTACGTGTCACAACGATCGCGTGGATATAAAGAACGCCTAAAACGGAGCTAGAACGCAAAATCTAGGCTAAAAACAAGATCTAGGGGCTTATTTGCGAGAAAAACTAAGTCCCAGGGGGTTTTTCTGCAAAAACTGAGGGCTAAAACATAATTAAACTATAGATCCAGGGTCTAATGTGCAAAAACTACGGCTCTGGACTGCGGGTTGGATTATTAAAAAGCTCAGGGGTTAAAGTGTTAAAAACTGGACCTGGATCTAATTGTTTTTGAACTACCAGGGACGGCGGGTTTATTTGCAATAAAGGGAGGGGCTCTTTAGCAAAAGAACCGGCTGAAGCGGTATCTTCGCATCTCGGTCGTTGGATCGCGATCGGAGGGTTCTGGACGAAGGGGTATGTTTGATCTAATCCTGGGCGTGGGTTCTGGATCGGACGGCTCATGCGTTTTGGGGCGTGACCGGCGGCGGAACGCGCCGGAGTTCTCTGCTCCGCGGCGGCGCTCTGCGGCTGGGTCACCGGAGATGACGAAAAGGTGCTGCGGGGGACCGATTCCACACGGGTTTGGGTCAGGGAAGTAGCCCGCGACATGGCGAACTCCACTGGGTACATAGGGTGGGGGATTGGGGTTTCGCAGGGGCTCGCCACGGCGAGGAGCGGGGCTGCGCGGCGGCGCAAGAGCTGGCGTGCGGCGGACGGGCACCTAGGGCGCTCTAAGGGTGGAGATAACCTGCGCAAAGGGATCAGGGGGCCCGGGTGGTGCTCACCGTGCTCTGGATGGGAAGGAGTCGCGGCGCAGGATGCTAACGTCGAGGTCCGGCGATGGTCGCTGCGGCGCAGGGACGTAACTCGGCGGCGTGGTCAAAGCAGGGGGCCTCCGGGCATTTGGGTGGCGCGGATCGACGCGTGGAGTTACTGCGAAGTAGGCAGACGGGTCAGCGGAAACCAGCGCTCAACGGCAGCGAGGAAATTCGACGGCGGGGCATCCTCACCTGTGTTGAGGTCCGGCGCGATTCCGCCGCGGAGCGGACCTAGGCCGAGCGTGGAGGATCCGAGGTGGGTCCTGGTGTTCAGGCGAGGCTCCTGGGTTGGTTGGCAAGGGCCGGTAGGCTGTGGCGGGGCTGTCCCGCGGCGGCGCAGAGGAGTCTGCTCCGAGTAGAGGCAGGGCGGATCGGCTAGGGTTTTGGCGTGGCGCTGTGGATGGGAGCAGGGAGGTCCGCGGGGTGGTTTAAAGAGGGCGCCGGGATCTCGGCGTGTGCGCTCGAGAAGGAAACCGGCGGGGTTCTCGGGCGGGGATCACGGCTGGCCGTTGCGCGGCCGGGAGAGGTGGGGAAGACGGGCCTGGCCAGGCGGGCCCGGGTGGTCAGCGGGAGAGCGCATCGCGCGCGGGCGCTAAGGCTGACGTGTGGGGTCTGTGGGAGCGGGCGTCGGTGCTGGGTGAGTTTGCGGGAGAAGGCCGGCGCACGGGGAGAGCTGGCGAGCTGGGCTGCGGCGCGCGCGGGCTGAGAGGGCGGTGAAGTGGGCTGAGCCACGCGCGCGCGAGCGGAACGGGCCGAACGCGGAGAAAGCGGGTCCAGGGAAAAGAGAGAGAGCGCGGGCTGAGGGAAGGATAGGGAGTGGGCTGGGCCGAAGCGGGGTGAGGAAGTGGGCCGCGCGGGTTTGGGGCTGTTGGGCTGGGGTTTTTCCTTTGGGCTGGTTTGGGTTTCTAGGTTTGGGCTTTATTTCCTTTTCTATTTCTACTCCTCTCTCTCTATTTCTAATTCAAACAAAGTTTGAATTCAAATACAAATTTGAATTCAAACCACACTCAAATAAATAAAATAATGCACCAGCATGAATGCAACACCAAAATTTAAACCTATGATAAAATTTTAAATTACTTAAGGAACAAAATTGAATTAAATGCCAGTCTAACACAATAAACCTTAGAAATTTAAATAAAGCCAATTAAATTTATTAATAAATGCTGAAATTTAAATTAGGGTGTTACAAATCCTACCCCCTTACAGGAATCTCGTCCCGAGATTCTGGGCTGGCTAGCATAGAGATTAGGATATGTCTTTATCAACTCCTCTTCCTTCTTGTAGCAAGTCCCCCTGGAGAGACATCCGGGAATTCAGACACCACGCGAATACCATCCGTGGGTCTAGCCTCCATCTGATGAAGAAAACCAGAAGGCTCTGTAGCACTGACTGTCATCTCTTGGCCATCAGATGCTGACAAGTGAACTGTCTGCTGAGCACAATCAATACGGACTCCCCATCTGGTAAGGGTCTCCATGCCCAGAATCACATCTATCCCCGAGGAATCAATGACGACCAAACCAGTGCGAAATTCCGCCCCCCTTAGGACAATACTGACTCTGGAGCATATAGAGCATGTGTGTATCTGGCCCCCAGGTGAGGTAACTACCATAGCTGTCTTCATACACGAAACTGGTATACGATGCTGCTCGGCAAATGACTTGGAAATGAAAGAATGAGTAGCACCGGTATCGAAAAGCACTGTAGCTGGATAAGAGTTGACCATGAATGTACCAATAACCACGTTAGAAGCCTCGGCTGCTGACTCGGCCGTCACGTGGTTCACCTTCCCCTGTCGTGGCGCCCTGGGTTGGGCTGGGCGCCCCTGCTGTCCTGCCTGCCGTGGAGCCTGAGGTGCTGGACAACTTTTAGCATAATGACCTTTCTGCCCGCATTTGTAGCACATGCGGTGGCGGTGAATGGCGCTTCTTCGTCGACCTCCCTGTGAACTTATCTTCACATCTTGCATTATTTCTGCTGCTTGCTCTTTGGACTCCTTGCGACCGCGTGGCTGGATCACATTCATAGTGATAGTCAACCCATCAACATAATCATGGAGAGCTTGATTCTCGACCTGTGTATCTCTAGAGCACTTAGGATCCTTTCTCTTTGGCATGGTCTGTAGCTCTCCGACCGATGGACCGTCAAGGAAAAGGGAATCCTCCGCTAGCTGCCCTTGATGAGGCATCTTTCTCTTTGTACCGGAGAACAACCTCTGGTTCCTTTTAGTTGTGGCTTCATCTTCAGTCGCACGAACTTGACGACAAGGAACACCATAGAATTGGCAACACTGGCAAGTTTTCTCACCATCACCCATTGCACTGTCTCCAAGGTCTTTTTGTTCTGCCGACATCTGAGCTGGGGCAAAAGGAAACACAGATGGGTAAGGTCAAGGAAGAGAGAAAACTCCATTATTTAAGGTTCTATCCTATTTAGATAACACTGCTCAGGCATTACTACTGATAACTCCAGATAAATGTCACATAAATCCGGGAACTAGGAACTAGAGCATAACTCTTCGGTTTCGTCTGAGAGATTCTCAACTTCTCTTGTACTAGTTGTAGGCCGGGGTGTCACATCCCTACCCCCTTACAGAAACCGACGTCCTCGTCGGTGGAGCTCTGGATATCACCTCCTCTTCACACTACCCTTCTTCTCAACAAGTAAGACAGAAGAAACCCAAGGCAGGATAAGGTAGAGAGGATAGAGTGGATGGTTTTTACCCCCAACGATCTAACTCATTTTATTAATTAGTTAACTTTAACATCTGAGTGATTTTCTTTAAACAAATTTAACTACTACACTATGCAATCATTCAAAAATCCAAATCAAACATGTAGCATAATAACAAGCAGACAACTTTCACAACTTAGCCGAGTTTAACACACGACTCGACTAACACAACGCGTCGCAGAGCGTGCTATCGTATTATTATAAAAGGGTTACCTAGCTATGCTCATGGTGGTCAGATGACTGATTCAGGCCAAAATCTACGAAATCTATTCTTCAGAGGGAGAAATCAAGGCTAGACGGGTAAAAAGTAATAGAAGTCAAGGGGCATAATAGTAAAATAGTTTCAGCAGGCAAGGATTGGTGAGAAGAAGTCCTAAAACTCGACCAGTTCTATCTAGGCTTCGTCCTACAGTCGATATGGCTCTGATACCACTCTGTAACACCCGGTTTATAAAAGAACATAAACCGAGCAATCATATACGTGCCAGGATCAAGTCACACGTATATACAACAGAATGAACAGTATATCATAGCACATATCACGTAAAAAGACATAATAAATCGAAATACGAATGTTATTTATTACAATAATGACAAAATGTCTGATACAGCGGAAGCGAAGTACAAAATACGATAAAGCTCTCCGAAGCTGAAGCAGGGCGCCACAGGGACGTCGACTGGGAGACGAAGCACCTAGAAGTCCTCGTAGTCCTGGTAGCGCTGGACGAACTCCCTCGTGTCGGCAGGAACTGAGCAGCAGTAGCGTAGCCAAGAGGAAAAAGTAGAGAAGAGGCAAGGGTGAGTACACAACTTGTACTCAACAAGTATAACACAAACTATGAGGCTCTAGGCTGGCTGACTCAACTGCATTAGCTTTTAAATGTTGGCAAAGTTTTATTAAAGCTATTTACTACGAGTTGATGAATTACCATTAACCCAGTTACATAGTAATTAATCAGAATTAATTATACTACTACTGAGAACCAAACCACGACCAAGCCACCAAGGTAACCCCGAGAAGCACCTCCCTCGTCGGAAGGAGATAACTTCACTAATCAAAAGGAGGATCTGGGCCGCTCATAACCGTGAGCACGGCTAGTATACCAGTTTTACACTCTGCAGAGGTTGCACATCTTTACCCACAAGTCGTGAGCTACGCCAGTTGTTCATCACACTTCCTTAGGTGAGATGGCCAGCGACTCACTACGAGGCCTTTAAAAAGAATCTCGTTGGTAAGGCGTAACCGCGAGAGTTAGGTCGGCGACGATGGGGCCCACCTCCAGGGGTACAAGCACGTAGCACAGACCAAGCCGGAGGAGCAGGGACCATTGAAGCTTGCTACTCTTGCCCCGCAGGTAAGTTACTCCAAACCAAAAAGATCTAGTTATTACGCCAAGTCTATCCCATTCTAGCCTTGTGGTAGCGCTGTTGTCCCAGGTTGTCGCTCTATGAACCGGTCCTTATGGAGAGTGGCCAACCAAGCAGTAAGCACCGTGCTGGCCCCCTAAACCATGTTTCTAAAAAAACATCTTTTAACGAGAAGTGAGCCACTCAAGCCACACAGAGTGCCACTCTCAGAATTAAGTTCAAGTAAAACATTAAACAAATTAATTAAAAGGACCAAAGTGTGTTATAGCGCAGCAACCTAGCACAACTAACCAAAATGCGACCCAAAGGTATATATAAAGGATATAAACTGGCTAGAAAAACCTTAAAGGCATACAGTATTAAAATGCAGTATGAAATTGTATTTAAAGGTGATAGGTTGTTCATGTTATACTTGCCTTCCTCGTACTGCTCTGGCTGCTGCTCAAGGTGCTCGGAAGACGGCTGCTCCGGGTACTGGTACTGGGGCTCCTCAGATGGATCAACGTCTACTCACGAACACATGGCCAAAACAATGCACAAAAATAAGCATACAAGCAAACTCTAACAAAAAGCTAAAGAACAGTACATCAATACATAAAAAAACAGCGCACAAAACTACTCTAGAACTATTCTACGTGTCACAACGATCGCGTGGATATAAAGAACGCCTAAAACGGAGCTAGAACGCAAAATCTAGGCTAAAAACAAGATCTAGGGGCTTATTTGCGAGAAAAACTAAGTCCCAGGGGGTTTTTCTGCAAAAACTGAGGGCTAAAACATAATTAAACTATAGATCCAGGGTCTAATGTGCAAAAACTACGGCTCTGGACTGCGGGTTGGATTATTAAAAAGCTCAGGGGTTAAAGTGTTAAAAACTGGACCTGGATCTAATTGTTTTTGAACTACCAGGGACGGCGGGTTTATTTGCAATAAAGGGAGGGGCTCTTTAGCAAAAGAACCGGCTGAAGCGGTATCTTCGCATCTCGGTCGTTGGATCGCGATCGGAGGGTTCTGGACGAAGGGGTATGTTTGATCTAATCCTGGGCGTGGGTTCTGGATCGGACGGCTCATGCGTTTTGGGGCGTGACCGGCGGCGGAACGCGCCGGAGTTCTCTGCTCCGCGGCGGCGCTCTGCGGCTGGGTCACCGGAGATGACGAAAAGGTGCTGCGGGGGACCGATTCCACACGGGTTTGGGTCAGGGAAGTAGCCCGCGACATGGCGAACTCCACTGGGTACATAGGGTGGGGGATTGGGGTTTCGCAGGGGCTCGCCACGGCGAGGAGCGGGGCTGCGCGGCGGCGCAAGAGCTGGCGTGCGGCGGACGGGCACCTAGGGCGCTCTAAGGGTGGAGATAACCTGCGCAAAGGGATCAGGGGGCCCGGGTGGTGCTCACCGTGCTCTGGATGGGAAGGAGTCGCGGCGCAGGATGCTAACGTCGAGGTCCGGCGATGGTCGCTGCGGCGCAGGGACGTAACTCGGCGGCGTGGTCAAAGCAGGGGGCCTCCGGGCATTTGGGTGGCGCGGATCGACGCGTGGAGTTACTGCGAAGTAGGCAGACGGGTCAGCGGAAACCAGCGCTCAACGGCAGCGAGGAAATTCGACGGCGGGGCATCCTCACCTGTGTTGAGGTCCGGCGCGATTCCGCCGCGGAGCGGACCTAGGCCGAGCGTGGAGGATCCGAGGTGGGTCCTGGTGTTCAGGCGAGGCTCCTGGGTTGGTTGGCAAGGGCCGGTAGGCTGTGGCGGGGCTGTCCCGCGGCGGCGCAGAGGAGTCTGCTCCGAGTAGAGGCAGGGCGGATCGGCTAGGGTTTTGGCGTGGCGCTGTGGATGGGAGCAGGGAGGTCCGCGGGGTGGTTTAAAGAGGGCGCCGGGATCTCGGCGTGTGCGCTCGAGAAGGAAACCGGCGGGGTTCTCGGGCGGGGATCACGGCTGGCCGTTGCGCGGCCGGGAGAGGTGGGGAAGACGGGCCTGGCCAGGCGGGCCCGGGTGGTCAGCGGGAGAGCGCATCGCGCGCGGGCGCTAAGGCTGACGTGTGGGGTCTGTGGGAGCGGGCGTCGGTGCTGGGTGAGTTTGCGGGAGAAGGCCGGCGCGCGGGGAGAGCTGGCGAGCTGGGCTGCGGCGCGCGCGGGCTGAGAGGGCGGTGAAGTGGGCTGAGCCACGCGCGCGCGAGCGGAACGGGCCGAACGCGGAGAAAGCGGGTCCAGGGAAAAGAGAGAGAGCGCGGGCTGAGGGAAGGATAGGGAGTGGGCTGGGCCGAAGCGGGGTGAGGAAGTGGGCCGCGCGGGTTTGGGGCTGTTGGGCTGGGGTTTTTCCTTTGGGCTGGTTTGGGTTTCTAGGTTTGGGCTTTATTTCCTTTTCTATTTCTACTCCTCTCTCTCTATTTCTAATTCAAACAAAGTTTGAATTCAAATACAAATTTGAATTCAAACCACACTCAAATAAATAAAATAATGCACCAGCATGAATGCAACACCAAAATTTAAACCTATGATAAAATTTTAAATTACTTAAGGAACAAAATTGAATTAAATGCCAGTCTAACACAATAAACCTTAGAAATTTAAATAAAGCCAATTAAATTTATTAATAAATGCTGAAATTTAAATTAGGGTGTTACAGCAGTCGCATTCCTCAAGTCCATTGTGTGCAGATTTGGCATCCCAAACCGCATCATCGCGGACAATGGGACCCAATTCAAAAGCAGACTCTTCCAAGAGTACTGCGAGGACATCGGCATCCAGCTATGCTTTGCGTCCATGGCACATCCCCGCAGCAATGGGCAGGTTGAGAGAGCGAATGCAGAGATCCTCAGGGGACTCAAGACCCGCACCTACAACTACTTGAAGAAGCATGGTGCCAAATGGGTTGACGAGCTTCCGTGCGTACTATGGGGCAACCGGACGACACCCAACCGAGCCACCGGGGAGACTCCATTCTTCCTGGTCTACGGGGCTGAAGCATGCCTTCCCCCAGAAATTCACCTGGGCTCACCACGGGTCCAGGCTTTTGACAAATCCATGCAGGAGCAGCTGCGGCGTGACGACGTGGACTTCGTTAACGAACGAAGATGGCGGGCAGCAATCCGAAACGCACGCTACAACCAGGCACTCCGGCGCTATCACCAACGGTTCGTGCACAGTAGCGAGCTCCGGGCTGGCGACCTCGTCCTCAGACGGATCCTGAACCGAGCAGGGCTCCACAAACTTTTCCCCAGCTGGGAGGGGCCCTTCAAGGTCACAGAGGTATGCCGGCCCGGATGCGTTCGCCTCGCCACAGAAGATGGAGTGCCGCTGCCCAACCCATGGAACATAGAGCATCTGCGTATGTTTTACACCTAGGCAGAGCAGGGAAATAAACTTTTCCTTTGTAATAAGATAGAGTTAGTGTGCAGCCCAGAGCGGTTGGGGGCCACCCTCGTAAACCCGACCTCTGGCATCCATCGCACCGTCGGCTAACGCGCGGCTCAGAGCGGTAGAGGTCCGACCTCGTAAACCCGGCCTCTGGCATCCATCGCGCAAGCCATGTACATCAAGATTGCAAATGAAAGATTTTCTCCTAGTTCTGTCTTTGTGTCAAAGTTAATTTTCGCATTTCGATTCTCGAAGATTTCGCTTTTCTAACCCCCGCGGGGACCTCTACTCTTGTTGCTACAACTAAGATCTGCATTGAGCTGCGGGACTGCCGTACAGATCCGGACCCTCTTGCTGCTGGAGAGGGGTCTGGACCCCTAGGGACCTACTCTGGAGAGCGGGTGCTTGTTTCCTGGGGTGGTCCGGAGCCCTGTGTAGCTGCTTAGCTGGTTCCGTACCCAAAAGCCTACACACTCCACCACCCTGTAACGAGTGCTCCAGTACCTGGAACCAGGTAATTAGGGGCCCGGACCTCATTCCAACTCAAGAGTTGGCTTTCTAAGTCCTACACAGCATGTCCAGCCCTATATCTCAAAGGATCGAGTACAACAAAGTGACCTCACCCACTGCTGCGAAGGGTCTGGGATGATGAAGCCAGGTCCGGAAAGATCGTGCTGTTTCCTGGAGTGGTCCGGAGCCCTGTGTAGCGCCTTAGCCTAGTTCCGTACCCTAAGCCTACGCACTCCACCACCCGGTAATAAGCACTGAGCTACCTGGACCTGTGCATCTAGAGCCCCGGACCTGGTACCAGCCTGGGACCGGTCCAGGATGAGTCCCGCGTGCCTGCTACTAAGCTGTAACTTTGAAGTGGTACACAGGCCAAACCTTGAATGGTGGTAGCCAGTCTCAACCATTGAGCCTACCTACCAGGGGGTCCTGGCATTCGCTTTAAAGTTTCATGCAGATCAAGGTCCAGTCTCGGTGGTAGACAGGCTAAAAAACAACTGAGACTATCTCCCAGGGGGCCGGGGCATTCGCTTTATGCCACGACATCTGCATACGTCAAGCAGCTAAGTCGCAGTATCATTTCTAGCATGCGAGCAAGTTGATTCTTCTCTCTGTAGATTTTTCTGCTACGCAGGGAAAGGCATAAGACACTCGCTCAGTCTGCAAACTATGCGGCACCTATGCCCAAGGAGGTCCGAAGCATCTTCTTCAGCTCAGGTGGCAGACAGGTCCAATCGACTGAACCTATCCGCCAGGGAGCCAGGGCGCCGGGGTGCTGCATATCGCAAATCAACAACTGACAAACAACTAAGTTGAAGTTTCTTCTATTTCAAAAATTTCAACTAATAGAATGTTTGTTACATAATGCAAAAGATACAAAGATACAATCCCCAGCTCAAGGGTCTGCAGGCTCCCGCTTGAAGTAGGCGGCGACGAAGTCGACGACCTCCCGCACGCTGTCCCGAGCGGCGGCCTCCGTCTCCGCTGCAGGGCCATCGACCACGGGCATCAGCGAGATGGCCGGGTCGTGGCTCCGGAGGCAGGTCAGGATGTGCTCCGCCACCATCCGGATCAGCTCGCGACCCTCGGCTTCGAGCTGACCAGCAAGGACCGGCTCTAGACGACGGAGTCTATCCGAAGTAGAACTCAGCACTGGGAGGGCGTCAGCTATCGAAGCTGGCGGCTCCGCCACCTGGATTGGGCTCATTCCAAATGGCACCAGTGCTAGGCTCGCTTCGGCTGCCCAGTCGGCAATCTGCTGGGCCCCCACGCGCTGGTCCTCCTGGTGCTTCCGGACTGCCTCCTGTACCGCCTCTTGCACCCGGGTGTCCAGAGCCGCCTTGGCCACCTCCACCTCGCGGGACCTCTCCTCGAGCTTGCGGGACCTCTCCTCGAGCTCGCGGGACCTCTCCTCGAGCTCGGCCTTCCTCTTCTCCGACCACTCTTTTAGCTTCTTGAGGGAGTCCCGCTGACGCCCGAGTTCCTTCTCTATGCCGGTGGCGTGGGCCTCCCGCTTATAGAGGGACATCCTGTCCTCCTCCAGCTCCACCTCGGCAACAGTCAGCTTGCCTGCTCTCTCCTGCAGTTGCTCGCGCAAACCCTGCAGAGTCACAGAGAAGACGTCGAGCTCCTGCCTCCGGACCTCGAGACCCAGGATGCGAGTCTCCAGCTCGGTCTGCTGGGCCGCGAGGCAAATCTCGAGGTCGGACCGCTGAGCCGCGAAGCCAACAACCTCCAGGGCGAAATCCTTCTCCCGCTGCGCTAGGGTTTTCTCTCGGTTTGACATTGCGAACTCCCGGTCAAACACCTTCTTAAGTTTGGCTCGGTAGGCCTCTTGGTCCGCCTTGAGCTTCGACCGGGCTTCCGCAGCGCGGGAGGCTTCAGCCTTCGTGTGCGCTTCCAGGCGGGTGTGCCAGTCGGAGAGGCGCTGGAGCTCGCTCTCTAGAGCAGACCACTCCCGCCGGAAGGCTGCCTCGGTGGAGGAGGTTGCCTCCTTGATCGATTGCCAAACCTGAAACAGCACCTGGGGAAGGGGAGTTACTTCCTCCTTCGGGAGTTGGAGCTGCAGAAGCCGCCTGCCAAAGACCACCTCCAACTCCTCCTCTACAACAGGACCAGAGCTGGAGGTGGGGGCTTCCGCTGCAACACTTGTCGGGAGCCGCCGCGTCGGGAGCGGCTGCACCCAGCACCGGCGCCTCCGCCGCCGATGCGTTGGGTGCGGCTGCACCCAGCACCGGCGCCTCCGCCGCCGCCGCGTCGGGTGCGGCTGCGCCCAGCACCGGCGCCTCCGCCGTCGCAGTGTCGGGGGCAGTAGCGCCCAGAGCCGGCATCTCAGCCGCCGCAGCGTCGGGTGCGGAAGCGCCCAGCACCGGCGCCTCTACCGCCGCCACATCGGGTGCGGATGCCCCCAGCGCCGGCACCTCCGCCGTCGCTGCATTGGGTGTGGCAGCACCTAGCACCGGCGCTTCCGCCACCGCCACGTCGGGTGCGGCTGCGCCCAGCGCCGGCGCCTCCGCCGTCGCTGCGTCGGGAGCGGCTGCGCCCAGCACCGGCGCGTCCGCCGCCGCTGCGTCTGCTGGGCCCGCTACAGATGCACCCGCCGCCGTAGCGTTGTGTGCTGCTGAGTCTGGTAATGACGCGCCTGTCAGCATCACATCGCGCATCATCGGGCTGGCAAAGGTCACTGTACCTGAGGATTTCGCACCCGCCGTCGCCGCTGCTGTTGCCGCCGAGGCCGCAGCCGCCTGGGCACCAGCCGACGAGCCGGCGATGGTAGAAGAACTGCTTGGGCGAGGAGCCCTGGCAGTAGGCGGAGAAACCTTCAGCAAAAAGCAGAGCACCTGGCATAGGGGAAGAGAGCAGAATAACACTAACCCAGAGGTGCTGGGTACCCAGCGTCCTCGGAGGCCCGGCCTCTGCTGCTGCTCTCGCAGCTGCGATGCAGGCGCAACCCGGGCTTGCTCCTGATGCTGCTGCTGTTCCCGTGGCTGTGGCGTGGGTGCAACCCGGGGTTGCACCTGTTGCTGCTGTTGCCGCTCTCGCGCCCGCTGCAGCTGCTCCTGCGGCTGCTGCTGCTGCTGTTGCTGCCGATGGGAGGAATCTCTCGGCGGCGATGGTGGCGGCGCAGTCGCCCCGGAGGACCCGCGAGGGCCGGTGGCCCGGGAGCTACCCTGGCCCGCGCCCTTAGAGGTCCTCTGACGCTTCATGGCGGGCTCTGAGACCAGGGTCCCGTCGCCCCTGAGTAGCCTGCGCCGGCCTGCATCCCCCGACGATGCACCGGAGCTGCTCTGTATCCGGCTGTAGCGGCGGTACTGGCCACGGCCTGCTTTCCCTCTGTGGTGGCGCCAGAACCCACGGTGCTCTGTGTAGCTTGATCCCCTGATGCGCCAGGGATCCGGAGCCCACGGTTCGGATCGCCCCCGATCTGGCGTGGGGCCAGCCCCCCGTCGTCAAGAGTTGGCAGGGTAGCCAGCACCGCCACCCTCGCGGAGTCCTCGCAGAGGGGGACAATACCCTGAGGGAGGATCAGGTTCTCCGGGATGAAGGCGTCTCCCATCACGGCCCGCACCAGGACCTCCAAGGCTTCCTGGGTCAGGTCGCTCCCCTCCCCACGGTTCTGCTGCAGTCGTTGAGGCCGGTGAAGCTCCAAGCGGGGTGCGGGCGCTGCTTCAGGGGGGCGATCCGGCGCTTCAGAAAGTCTCCAAGCACGTGCCACGAGGTGAGTCCGCTCTCCACCAGCGACTTGATCTTGCCCAGCACGGAGTCGAATTCCGGCTGCAGGGACAGCTTGGCCCTCCAGGATCCGCGGTCGGTGGCGGGCCCCTCGGTCGGCAGGGCGAGACACTCGTTGGCTTCGGTGGTGGCGATCACCCAATCCCTACACCACTCCTCCCACTTCCCGCCAGTAAGGCCGGGAATCTAAGGAGTCGGTAGGTCACTCCTTATCTGGAAGTAGTACCCCCCCACTTCGTCCTTGCTCCTTCCGGACCTCACCAAGATGAAGAAGTAGCAGAAGAGGATGACGCAGGGCCGCACTCCCACAAACATCTCACACAAATGCACGAAGATGGACGTCTGGAGGAGGGAGTGGGGCGTCAGGTGCTGAAGTTGGAGGCCGAAGTCTTCCAGCAACAACAACAGGAACGAAGAAATCGGCAGTCCCACGCCGGTGGAGATGTGCGAGGTGAATAGCACAAACTCCCCGGCGCGGAGGTTGCCAAGGGGAACCGAGCCTGCTCGGACCCCCCAGCCGGTCTCCTGTGCACTCCACCCAAGCAGGCGGCGCACCGTGTTCAACTCTTCCTCGGTCTGGAAGCGGCGGGGATGAACAAGGGATGCCATCTCTCTGTGGAGGTGAGGAGCAGCCCGCGTGGGGGAGAAAGGGGCAAGAAAAGCTCGAAGGCAAAGGGGCGCAAAGGTTGGAAGGAAGAAGGCGAATGCGGGAAAGTAACCGCGGTATGCGGTTCGCCCCCATTATAAAGCCTAACTCAACCGGCGCGTCCCGGAACCGTCCCCGAAACTGTCGCCGGAACCCAAGCGACGCCCGCACCTAGTGTTAACCGCCCAGTCCATGACATGGGGGCCCAGGCCCACCTGTCGGGGAGAGCGGGTAACCAACAAAGGTGTGAAAAGACGGGATCTGAACCGTCGCCCACACGTGAAGCGAGGCGGAAGCTGAGCTGACGTGCGCGTATTAAGCGCTGGCGTGGCCGGGCTTTTCGGGAACTGCGCCGGTGGTAAATGATCCGTTTACTCCGGCCGCAACAATGCCGAGCGTCGCGCGTGTGACTAGGTGAACCACTGTGCGTGGGGGCCATGAGTCAGTAAGCCGTTGCGATGTGATGAGGCAGCAAACAACCCGATGGATGGTCAAAGCCGGTCAAGACCCCTGCAATAAGAAGCTTCAAGCTATGCAGAGCCAAATCGCAGTAGTGGCCCCACTTGCGGGTTCGTGCCTCCCCCAAGGTGGGCCCGGGGCCACTATCGGTACCCTGTAGCAGGGATACCCACTCTTACTGCGACAAGGCAGGACCCGCGTAGTTATCCGTAACTGCGCGCAAAGGACGGAGTAGCCAGGCCCCACGGGTCAGGCTCTTTCCTCACCAGGCCAACGGCCCCGGACCCGTTCCCCGCCTGGGGATGGGACCGGAGACGCCACGTGACTCTAAGGAAGGGAATTTCTGAGCTGACAGCCGAGGCCGCGGACCCCCCGTAGGGGTCCGGGGCCTCCTGCGTCCATCCGGACCCCCCTTACCGCGTGGGGGTCCGGAGCCGCCACATGTCCCGGAGGCACGGGCGCGGGCTCGTGCGCGAGTCCTCCGCTAGGAGACTCGCCCACCCACCGCATTTAATGCGGATGGTTGAGGCGTGCTCAGTCGCCGCGGCACACGGGATAGTTTTTGTCAGGTCTCACTGTGCACCGCGTATTACCAAGGTACACAGTGCAGCCGCCTGTGCCGCAACCGCGCAGAGCCCGTCTGCAGCATTAAATGGATACGACGGCACGACACTTTTCCATCATGCCACCTACGCCGCAAGCTACACAGCCCGTTCAGCTACATGGCAGGCGACGCCACTAGCTACGTCTGGCATCGTCCCGACAAGACAGCGCCTGGACATGATGAACGAGGGACTCCAGGAGCAGGCAAGGGATTCCAGGAGAGAGATCTCCTTTGCCTGCGATGCCATAATGTATGAACAGTACATTATTTTATACTACATCATTGGGCCCACCTGTCGGGGACCCAACAGCCATGTACACACCTCCCTTGAGATATAAAAGGGAGGCGCTCGCTGTGCACTACAAGCTCTCCAGACACACAAGCTCTCGCGAACTCTCTCGAGAGAAGGCAATACAACTCACAGTGGATGTAGGGTATTACGCTCCGGCGGCCCGAACCACTCTAATCCCACTGTGTTCATCGTGTTCGAGAGGGAGATCGAACTAGGACTAGGACTAGCTAACCCTCGAGTGCACACCCTCTGGGCTAGGGCGGGTGCCTTTCGCCACCCGGCCGTGGTTTGCAGCACCACGACAATTACCTTATGGGGGACTTGGGCAACAAATGTCCAAGTTGTGAGCTTAGCTTGTTTTGGCTTGAATCTTCACTTCAACTTGTAAGCTAAGCCTCCAAATCCCCCGTTGCTATTCTTTGGCTTCAAGTCTCCTTTGGAACCCACACCATTTGAGGCCCCTTCATATTGATGATGACATCCTTGGGCACCCAAATGGGATGGTTCCAACTCCTTTCTTGCTTTACAACCTTGTGAGCAACCACCTTGCCATTTGTTTTCTTCTTGATCACATAGGAGGTGCTATTGGTTTTGTTCCTCCGGTTGGGCTTGGTGTAGATGAGAGAGCTTTTGATTGTGAGCTTCTTCTTGTTCTTCTCATCCGAAAGCTTCTTCCTTGGTTGAGGACACTTGTTGGACTTGTGGCCCTTTTTGTGGCACTTTGAGCAAGTCACGGTGGACCCCTTCTCAAGCTTCTTCACCATGTTCTCACGGTTATCTTGAGAAGGTTGGACATTACTCTCCATGCTTTTGCCCTTCAATCTATACAAGTCCTTGATGAGTCTTTCCACTTCTTGCTTGAGCTCATCATTCTCCTTGGCAATGAGATCATCACATGATTCTACAACAACATTCTCATTGTATTTCTCATTACAAGGGTTAGAGCAAGGATCATCAATTAAATCAATGCAAGAAGTTGAAGCATCTACCCTAGAGATAGGAATTGCACAAGGGATAGTTTGCTTTATTTCCAAAGAGTCATTAGTATCATTAATGCTTTCAAATTTTAATTTGAGCTCTTCATGCTCCTTGCTAAGCAATTTGAATTTGCACATCAAATCTTCCAAGTTTGTAGCAAGAGAAGCATTTATATCTTTGAGAGCACTAAGATTTTTAATTTCTTTTGATTGTTTCTTAATGACTTTTTGGTGCTCATGAACAAGGTCAAGAAGTTCATCAATTGAAGGAGAATCGGATTAAGTTGCATATACCATTAATCAAATTAATTAAAAAGGACCATTATGGGTTATAGCGCGGAACCTAGCACAACTAACCAAAAATGCAACCCAAGGATATATATAAAGGATATAAAGTGGCTAGGAAAGTCCTTATAGGCATACAGTATTAAAATGCAGTATGAAAATGTATTTAAAAGTGATAGGTGTTGTTCATGTTATACTTGCCTTCCTCATACTGCTCCTGCTGCTGCTCAAACTGGTCGGAAGACAGCTGCTCCGGGTACTGGTACTGGGGCTCCTCCGGTAGCTCAACGTCTACTCACAAACACATGGCCAAAAACAATACACAACAGAAACATACATGCAAACAATAGCAAAAACTAAGAAACTGTTATCGCCAGAATTTGACCAGGATTGGTAGGCCAAATGTCAGAAGAAGCCCACGGTAAAGGAGTCCACTTAGCCAGGCTTATATCATAAGTTTGGCCAAATGCAATGATAATTGGGCACTCGAAGGTCAAAGTGAGATGGGGTCACGGGCCTAATCCATGTGGAAGCCCAGTCTATTCGCGAGGCTGGTTCGGACTGCAGGAAGAGGCTGTACAAAAATGGACGCCCAGACCACATATGGACTCCATTTTGGATGTTCTAGATATGCATGGAAAGCTAAGGAGATAAGATTTCCAATACAACTGGAATCACGTCCAGATTCGCTCGGAGTCGACAGGAATTACCGAAACAATAGGACGATCAGAATCTGCCACAACTATACGGTGTGTTTCGGCTGATATTTGGAAGCTTCATGAAGATCTGGGCCGGTGGAGGAAAGAGTCCAGATCATATTATCTAATCTTAGAGTCCTTATTGAGTTGTAATTTATCTCTAGTCTTTGGTTAGGAAAGAGTTTAGGGGTTGCCTTGCACGGCAAGAAGTCTTCGGACTATAAATATGTACCCATATGCTATTGAATAAAGATGATGGCATTCGTTTACACACGGCGGGTGTCTCCACCACAACAAACCTCGGCGCATCGCCGCCCCTAATCCTAGGGTTTCATCCAAGTAAGCGCCATGCTGCCCTGATAGCTTCTCGAGATCAGGGCAGCATTGTTCTTGCCTTTACCTTGGTATTACTCGTACTGAAGCGTTTTTGATGGCGAGTAATGCTAGTTATCCTGATGTTCATAGCATGGCTTTTAGTAGATCCGTTGTGCTTCCTTGCTTATCATCTACGATTATCACGTTGTCTCTGTGCAGTCACGTTTCAATCTCATGCTAGTTCTTGTCGCATAGAATTAGTCGCACAGAGACAACACCCTGCTTCTTTTATATCTAGTAGATCTAATCTATTATGGTTTGCTCTTATCTCTAAGGGTTGGCATAATATCTGCTAGGTTAGGCCTTGCAAACGGATTGGATGATCCGGTGATGTAGTAAATGCTTTATCTTAGCCTTGATAGGGATTGTTCCGGGAATCGGCTCTTGCTAGTTCTTAGGCCTCTGTTTTGGGTTTTGGTTTAGTTATCTATTACGTTCATTAGGCCCAGTCACGTGTAGGATGTTCCGATCTAGCAGTGAAGCTTTTACCTTCGTGGATTAGATTAATTAGATTCAATTGAAGCAGCTTTACGGTTATTTGCTTATTTTATCATATCTGGATACAATCAGATCCCATCTGACACCGGGACTCGATCGGCTCTTCAAAGCCGATGCTAGAGTCGTCCCGGGGAGCCGACCACGGCTCGGACTAACGTTTACACGTGTCTTTGTATGCAGGAAACTGTTCGGAGCACGTCTGCACCCTCCAGATCGGGTATAGGTCAGGTGGCACGCCCGGTTTTCATACATCCTCCGGGTTCGTGACGGAAATTGCGGGCCGTCGACGAGGGAGCAGTGCCTCTAGCGCCCTAGCAACCTCCCGGCTCTTCGTGTTGCCCGTCGTTGCTCGCCGGTGGGTTTCGGTCGACAAGTACATCAATACATGAAAACAGCAAACAAAACTATGCTAAAACTATTCTACGTGTTACAACGATCGCGTGGATATAAAGAACGCCTAAAACGGAGCAAAAACACAAAATCTAGGCTAAAAACAAGTTCTAGGGGCTTATCTGCGAGAAAAACTAGGTTCTAGGGGGTTTTTGGGCAAAACCGAGGACTAAAACGTAATTAAACTATAACTCTGGGGTCTAACTCGTAAAAGAACAAGTGCTGGATGGCGGGTTCGAAATCTACAAAACTCGGGGGCTAAAGCATTAAAAACTGGGCTTGGTTAGAATTATTTTTTTAAAACACTAGGACTACGGGTTGAATAAAGAAAACCTCAGGGTGTCTTTAACAAAAAATCCCAGGCCGAACCGTTATCTACGAGTATGGGACGTTGGATCAAGATCTAGCGGTTCAGATCTAATGGGGATGCGATCTAATCTTGCGCGTCCATCAAAGATCGGGCGGTGCAGGGCAGTTGGGCGCTCGGGACGCGGCGGCGCCGTCGCCGGAGCTCTGCTCCGCGGCGGAGCAGCGCCGGAGGAAGTGTTCTGAGGGCTACAATGGCTTGTTTAGGCTGCGATTTGGTGCAGAAGAATGAGTGCGGCGTGCGTAATTCACTGGTGGCTCTAGCGAGTCACAGGAAGGTCTGAGGCGGCGCGCGCACCAGCGACAGCGGGCGGGCATGGCGGAGCATCGCCGGCGAATGGGGTTCTGGGGGTGCTAGGGCTATGGATCACCAAGAACTAGCTCCAAAAGATAGAATAGACCGAGACGTGGCTCACCGAGGGCGCAGGTACGGACGGACTTGCAGTGTAGAGGCTCGACGACTTCGACCGGCGGCGGAGATGGGGCGGCGTTCGTGGTCCGGGCGGCGCAGGGCACCTCCAGGCGCCTGGATTCCTTGGGTCGACGCGTGGCGGCTCTGTGACGCAAGGCCGGGGGTCAGCGAGGCACGGGAAACGCCAGCGGCGTGAAAATCAAGCGGGCGGCGCAACTCACCGTCGAGCGATTCGGGCGCGAATTCCGGCGAGGTGGGGCCTGGTCTCCGAGGCAAAGGTCTTGGGGAGCTCCCTGGGTGCACGGCGGTTCTCTTGCGGTGCGGTGCAGGGCCTGGGAGGCGGTGGCGTGGCCGGTCTGCGGCGGCGCAGGGAGGTCGGCGGGGCGGAGCAGAGCGGCGGGGTGGATCTCGGGCTCTAGGTGGCGCGGAACGGAAGGTGGAGTGCAGATGAGATACGCGGGGGGCCAATTAAAGATAGGGCCGTGGATTCGGGCATGCGTGCTCCCGGAAGTAAGTCCGGCGAGGATCGCGGGCACAGCGCGGCGAAGGCGGATCTCGAGCAACCGATTTGCGTGATCTTGGCCCCGGGGTTGACGCTTCTAGAAGGGTAGGGCGCAGGTACGGCTGACCAGTGGGCCACGGGGGACGTTGGGGTGGCCCACGGGGCAGCGGTTCGCAGTGCTGCGGAGCGGAGCTGCGCGAGCGGCCGTCACGGCGGGGAAGAAACGTCTGACTCGCGGGGCCAGCGCGTCAGCGAGGGGAGGGCGACGCGTGCGTGGAGCCGGGGTGCGGTCTAGCGAGCCGGAGCTGGGCTGCCTGCTGGGCCGCGAGGGTTGGGCCGGGGCGCTGGGATGGACCGAGGCTGGGCCCAGATCGCGGGTTGGGCTGCTGTTGGGTTTGGGGTTTGCTTTCCTTTTCACTTCTCTATTCTAATTCTAATACAAACCACTCAAATTCTAATTGAATTCAAACCCTGTACACTCAACCAAATAAAAGAGATGCTCCAGCATGAATGCACAAACATATTTATCCTAGAAAAATTTTAATTCCTTGTGAAACAAAATTAGATTAAATGCTAGATTAACACAAAGATCCTTAGAAAAATAAATAAAGCTAATTAAATTTATTATTAAATGCTGGAATTTAAATTAGGGTGTTACAGACCCTACCCCTTTAAAGAAATCTCGTCCCCGAGATTTAGCTGGGCTGGCTAGCAAAGAGATCTGGATATGTCTTCTTCAACTCATCTTCTCGCTCCCAAGTAGCCTCAGCTTCACTGTGGTGACTCCACTGAACTCTGCACATCTTGATGCGCTTGTTCCGAGTAACCCTCTCGGATGTCTCCAGAATCTTCACCGGATGCTCAATGTAAGTCAGATCTTCCTGGACCTCTAACCCATCCAGTGGTGCCTGCTCTTCAGGTACTCGCAGACACTTCTTCAGCTGAGATATATGGAAGACATCATGAACCCCTGAGAGGCTGGTGGGCAACTCCAGGCGATAAGCAACTTCGCCTTTCCTCTCTAGCACCTTGAATGGGCCAACATATCGAGGTGCTAGCGTCCCCTTGACATTAAACCTGCGAATTCCTCTCATCGGAGACACCTTCAGGTATACATGATCACCAACACTGAAAGTCAGGTCTCTCCGTTTGCCATCTGCATAGCTCTTCTGCCTACTCTGTGCAATCCTCAGATTTTCCCGCACAGCTTGTACCATCTGCTCTGCATCTTCTATAATGTCAGGGCCAAAGAGCTGCTTCTCACCAATCTGATCCCAATAGAGAGGAGTCCTGCACATTCTGCCATACAATGCCTCGAAGGGGGACTTCTTCAGACTGGTCTGATAGCTGTTGTTGTAGGAGAACTCAGCATACGACAGGCACTTATCCCAACTAGTACCATACTGAATAGCACAAGCTCTCAGCATATCCTCCAACACTTAGTTTGTTCTCTCTGTCTGCCCATCTGTCTGAGGATGATAGGCGGTGCTAAATCGTAGCTTCGTATCCAAAGAATCATGAAGCTGCTCCCAGAACCGTGAAGTGAACTGAGATCCTCTGTCAGATATAATCTTCTTGGGCACACCATGCAAGCAGACAATCCGAGAGATGTACAACTCTGCAAGTCTAGCACCGGAGTAAGTAGTGTTCACTGGAATGAAGTGAGCAACCTTCGTCAGACGATCCACTACTATCCATATGGAGTTGTACCATTTCTGAGTACGAGGCAATCCAACAATGAAGTCCATAGTGATTTCTTCCCATTTCCACTCTGGAATCTTCAAAGGCTGTAACAGACCTGCTGGCCTCTGATGCTCAGCCTTGACACGCTGACAGGTGTCACAAATAGCCACGTACTCTGCCACTGAACGCTTCATCCCATACCACCAGAAACGTTCCTTAAGATCATAGTACATCTTCGTGCTGCCCGGATGAATAGAGTAAGCTGTATCATGGGCCTCACTCAGAATCAACTTTCGGAGATCATTCACATCTGGCACACAGATCCGGTTCTTGTATCACAAAGTGCCCTGATCATCCTCTCTGAAATGAGGAGCTTTGCCCTTCTTGAGCAACTCACGGATCTCCTGCAGCTTCTCATCTTCCTTCTGATGCTGCCGGATCTCTGCCTCTAGAGTGGGTTCTGCTTCGAATGCTGCACTCGAAGTATGACGCTTCGAGAGAGATAGTGGTGGTGGCCTTGTCTTGGTGACTTGGCGTCACTTAGCCTTTGCTTGCCGGAAGCCTTGGTAGCGAACGCAAGACGGTGATCAAGCGAAGAGACTCGACATCACACTTGTTCTTGGTGGACAAGTGGCCGTGGATGTAGGGAGGGACTTGGTGTCATAACCGAACCACGTTAAATCGTGTGTCTTGGTGTCTTCACGGAAGTTTGCATATTCTCTCCCTTACCTGTTTACTTACTGTATTACATTTCCGCATTTACTCTATCTTGCGTGCCTTTACTTTCCTAGTTAGTTTGATTAGGATTGGCTATAGGTTGCAAGTCTTTTGGGGTAAGTAGAGAGTAGCATAGATAAACCTTAGTCATAACTAGCATGTGTAGGACGTGTTAGGTTTATCTTATGCAAGTAGATTGAGCCCTAGGTTAGAAAGCGAATTAGCGACCCTATTCACCCCCTCCCCCTCTAGGGTCGGGCACCCCGGTGATCCTTACAATTGGTATCAGAGCTTAGTCTCACACCTCTTGTCAATGAAATCAATACCTTAGGTCTCAATCAACTTAAAGATGAAGAAATCAACCGCAAGATTCTCCGAAGCCTTCGCAAGCCCGACTACGACATCATCAACACACTCTTGCAAAAGGAAGACCTTATCAAACTTACACCAAACCAAGTTATTAATCAAATCATCGCCCATGAATATAGTATGGGGATGACAAAGAAGAAGGAGCAAGAGTCCACCTCTTCTTCAAGCCGCAAGAGTCTCACCGCCAAGCACTCATGCAAGCACCAACCAAGGTGACAAAACTCATCAAGCTCAAGTGAACAAGAAGAAAAGGATGAGGAAGAAAGTGATGATGAATCAAGTTCAAGTAAGGATGAAGAATAACCAAGCACCGTGCTATATCACTACCACAAGATAGTTAATCATGTATATGAGCTTGGGTACATAACTCTCATTAGAGAGAGTGCGGTAGGGATGGAGAAGATGGCAAAGAAAAAGAGCAAGTCAAGAGCTCAAGCTCTCTCCGCCATCCACAAGCCTAAGAAAAATGGTAAAAGCTCAAGAAGCAAGAACATCAAAGATTCCAAGAGCTCCACCACTCGTCGCCCTTGGAGATTATCACCACCACCCATGTGTCTTATGGCACAAGGTAATAGTTATGTAAGTGATGACTCCTCCTCAAATGATGAATCCGATGTTGAAACCGATGAAACTAGTGAGATGATGACACTCCTCCATAATCAACAAGAACATCTCATTAAACAAAATAAGGAAATCAAAACTCTCAAAGCTAAAGAAAAGCTTCATGCCTCATTTGTCTCAAGATATGGGAACTTGCTAAACAAATACAATTTGTTAGACAATGAGCTTGAAGAGCTTAAAATAAAATATGAGAGTCTTGAATCTAACAGTGAATCATCATCGGATAAATCATTTCCTTGCAATATTCCTTGTGCAACACCTATCATCAAGGTAGATGTGTCTACCTCTTGTGATCTAATCCCCTACAATGAGGATGTGATTGTAGAAACATGTGATGATCTCATTGCTAAGGAAAATAATGGGCTCAAACAAGAGGTAGAAAGGCTAATGGCAGATTTGAGGCGGCTCAAAGACAAAGATACACAAGGGCAAGTCCAACCTTCTCAAGATAACACTTCTGTGGGCGTGAAGAAGCTTGAGAAGGGAGAAACCGTGACTTGCTTCAAGTGTTGCAAAGAAGGCCACAAGTCCTACCAATGCAAGGAGAAAGAGGGCGAAGCAAAGGGAAAAGAAAATGGCAAGCCCAAGAACTTGAAGAAGAGCAAGAAGGGACACAAGAAGGCTAAGGAGATCAAGAAAAACACATCTCCATACTTGAAGGCTTCATATATGTACACCAAGCCCACCCACAAGAACAAGCAAAAGAGCAACCACTACATACTTGAAAAGAAGAAGAATGGCAAGGTGGTGGCTCATGTCAAGGGGTGGAGAACATATGGATGGAACCGGCCTATTTGGGTGCCCAAGGATATTATTCATACCATGGATGGCTCTCAAAAGGTTTGGATCCCTAAAACTTAGGCGCCAAACAAGCACTACGGGGAATTTGGAGGCTTGGCAAGGTTTGGGATGCATGAGTAGGGATGCATCATGTAAAGTTGAATTAAAGCCAAGTTGTGGATTAAAGATTAGTGACCCAAATTCCGCTCCCCTACATATGAGGTAATGAGCAAGGTAAAAGGATGATCTCAATTTCATTTGATATCCTTTATGCATCATTGTAGCTCAATGCCTCTCTAGGATTGCATGATCTTATCTTTACTATTGGTATCTTTCATTTGATATGCCTTCCTAGAAATTTCACATGGTAGGTTATCCATGCTTTATCATATCTTGTTGCAACCTACATGAGCTTAATTGATTCTCTCACATGGCATATGTCTTCCATAGCATATCTTGCAATTTGATATCTCTCATATTCGTGGTAAAAATGCTTTTGATATCAATTGCTTGCTTATGGTGCCATGATTAGCAAGTTATAAAGTTAAATCCCCATTATGTGAATTACAAGTGCATACATTTGTTTAAAAGTCATTCAAACTCTAATGCACGCATTTAGGGGGAGCTAACTCTATAGTTTATGTTTGTGTGACTAATATGCTTTACAAGTGCTATTTGTTGTAGTCACCTAGAGCTATCTCCATGAGTTCATTTTTTTTTGAACACTACCCCTACAAGTCACAATTGGCATCACAATTGGTGTCAAGATAGGAGGTGCCACAAGCTTTGAAAAAGAGGGAGCTTGTTCAAACAAAGGGAGATATGCCAAATTTAGTGGGTATAACACTCTATCACTAGTAAATTCCTTTTGCTAATAATGCTCCTTGCTGTTAGTGGTTATGAAGCTTTTAGGTGTTTGATGACAAAGGGGGAGAAATGTACCCTAAAAGCAAGCAAATAGTTTGGAGTGAATGATGCCATTAGAAAGAGGGAGGAATGGAAAATGCAATGCAAAAGGATGCATGGTGATAGGGGGAGGTACTTAGTCAATATGGGGGGAGAAGTGCAAATTGATGATCCTATGGACTAAGGCACAAAAATTTTCATTGCTCATATGGTTCAAACCACACAATTGTCTTACATTGGCCACAAGCCATTGTTTCACAATTGCTATAAAGCCGGAAGCATTTCGTCCTATGGACTAATCAAATGCCGGTGGCTTTTTAAATGAGCATTGAAATGTCATCCGAGCAAGCTAAGTAGTTTCTAACTTTTCAAATTGGTATCAATTTGATATTCTTGCAATTCATCTTGCTTTCTTTGGTTGTGTTGTCATCAATCACCAAAAAGGGGGAGATTGTAGGGAAAATGGCCTCTTATGCCACTTTTCAATATAATGTTTTGGTGATTGATATAGACAACACAACACTTGGACTAATGCAATTGTTTAGATGATATCCTCAGGCTTTTAGGTTTAAGTGATGACAAATAGAAGGAAGGTGAAGCTAGGCCCGAAGGATAAGAATTGAAGAGACCGTGAAGAAATCAAGTCAAAACAAACAACACAGAGACAATTTGCTATCACCGGTTAAACCGATGATGAGCAAATTGCAATCACCGGTGCAATGGACCCAGAAGCTGAGGCTAGGGTTTTGTGTCGGTTAAACCGACGATAAAGAAAAGAAATACGTCGGTGCAATGACTGAAGTGAAGTCAGACACAGAGGGACACCAGTTGAACCGGTGATGAAGGAAAAGTGAACGTCGGTGTAATTGTCCAGAGAGTTGGTTTTTCGGGAATCAGGGGACAGTTACATTCACCGGTTAAACCGATGATACGCCGGTTGATTGCCCGTACAAGTAACGGATAGTTTTTCAGTGGGCAGTTGTCACAGAACAGTCCAAATAATACTGATCAAGTGCACTAATTAACCATTTAACTTAATCCTCCGCTACTGCACTTCACCAGTACACTCAGACTGCCTGCTTTAACCAGGATCGATTGCACAAGAACTCTCGCCAGAATACGAGCACAGGTGATTACAAGCAACAAAAGTTTTCAAACAAACTTACAACCAGAGTTAAACAAAAGTCCCCAAATTAATTTACAATAAAGTTTTATAAGCCAGAGTTACATTTCGAATACAGAGTTCAAACGCAGCGGAAAATACAAACAGGTTTGAAACAAGCTTCCAAATACAGTACGATAAATAACGTTGATGACCGAAAGACGAACTTCACATCTTGCCCACTGATGTGAGGCTCACCTGCCTTCACTTCACGGAGAAGACGGAACCCACTCGACCGTCCAACTTGGAGGAAGAGGCTGACCACTCCAGGACGCATTGATTTCCTCGAAGTCTTCCGGAATACAACCTGCTCGGAAGGGTTACAACCAAACCCTGAGTATTCTAATACTCAGCAAGGCTTACCCGTCTATGGGTATACTTAGCCCATTACCTAGACATGCACAGCTCTTTGGCTCTGGGTTATTTTGCTGAAAAGCTACTAAAACTGGATCCTTACTTTCAATATTTTAGCTCCAATTGTGTTGATATCTAGAAACTAGGTTTGCCTAATTCTTTAGAGCACACATGGTTAATCGTATTATCTTTTCAAGAATATTAACAAAAGTCCAACTTTTCTCTTTCTGTCCTTTCAATCCTTACTACGATGTGACGCATTGACCAAGGCTCTCCTATCCGCGAGTCACGGCGAATCGATCCGATTTAACCTTGCAAGGTGGACCTAACTCACACGACACATGTAAGCCCCGTCGGGCCATGCGTCAACTGTTTCCACATTACCACAGCATTTGAACTACGCTTGCTAAAACCCAGGTGATGGGCCCCTCGCAGTGAACTCCCGGAGAACCCGGAGGCGGCATCCTATCCAACACCCGCCAACTCCCACGCCCAGCGTAGCATGACGGAATTCAAATCACCGCTGTAAAGTGGTACACAGCTCACCGGTTTCGACTACCTCCTACTTCCGGTATGTGGTTAGTACTGTTCAATCCTCAGTCAAAGGGCCAACAACGGAATGGTCCTCAATCGACACAGGCGGAGACTCAAGTTTCTTTATGCAAATATCATGTCCAACTTTCCCTCCGCCCGGTATCCAATTTCCTTCTCATTGCCTTATTTTTGACAACACTGCCTGAAGTAACAACCCTATATCTCGCGGGTGATAGGAAATCACCCGTCTTCTACCGAGTTTACTTAAGCCTAGCAGTGCTAGCGATACCTACCCTAGTAAGGACACTGGGTATTCAAAATTATGCATCTATGGTTCCAATCAATTCCTTGAACGTAATTGCACCATACTTTAAATATAACATGGAGTAATTAAAATAAGGGATATGCTCCGGGGCTTGCCTTGCAGGTCAGCGGGGTTAGTGGCTTCTTCGGGAGCGTGCTTGACTGCGTCCTCCTGCTGTTCTCCCGCTTGCGGCTCCTGGACCGGCTCAGCAACCAGCTCGTAAGCCGCTTCGTTCGTGACGTCTACACGTATGAAAAGATGCCATGCAGGAGTTACAACGGTGCAAGGTACTCAGGAGGCAATGCAATACGAGTAAAAGAAGATATGACTGGCAATCCTTTAACGAATAATCATGAAGAACTAGCGATAAAGGGAACGACTTGGTGTTGCTTGGCAGGTTTAATTTCCGACTGAGCTTAGCCTGAAGTGTTTCCTTTCAACAACACTACTTAAACTTGCATTAAGAAGGCTAGGTACACCACAAACAAAGAGAAGCATTAAGGCATTGCTTAGCCATGGTGAAAATAAAGAAAGACTAAAACTAGGAACTAGCTAAACACAAAAACTTAATAAACCGCAACGAGCTAGTATCACAACTTTTCTATCATGAAACACTACTGATAAGGAGTGCATAAATAACTTACCAACATTTATTGACATATAAAAGTATTTACTTTAACTCTAGAAAAGGAAATCAAACAACAATAGATCCACAAAGATACACATAGGCCCTGCACCTGGAAATTTTTCAGTGGACTACACATACAAAGAATAATCTACTGAATAAATTTCATAATTTTTAGAGCAACGGAACAACCGGTATTAAATAAACTAGATTAAATACAACCCGAATTTTAGCAGGGGCAAAAGTGACATTTCCCATGCACAAGTATTTTTCTTTTGAAGATCTCGATTTTAGAAACCTAACAAAATTTGGTTTGCATTTTTCTGATTTTTCTATGATTTTTAATTGAATTTAGAAGTTCACAGCAACAATTGAAAACAAAACTAGATATTGCAGATGGGTCCCTGAAACTTTTGCAATCAAGCAATCGGGTCCCTGGCCGGCCAAAATAGAGGAGGCGGCGCTGGGAGGGCGGCGCCGGCCGGTTCCGGCGACGGGGGTCGCCGCCGACGAGGGGGAAGGAGGGGAATAGCTCGGGGAGGTCGAGAGCGACGTTGTGGTGGGTCGAATCGGCTTGGGGACGGCCGGACGCGGCTTGCCCGCGGCGAGCAGGGGCGGGCGGCGGCGGTTTATGCTGGAGGCGGCGCTCCGGTGACCGTGGGTGGCCGGCGTCGGGTCGAGGAGCTTCCTTGGCTCGGGGCGGTTTAGTTCGGGCCGAGAGTGGGCAGAGCAAGGGGCTCCGCGGGAGCAGGGGCGGCGGCGCCCATGGCGCGGCGGCTTGCGGCGGCGTTCTGGTCGGCGCAGAAGGCGGCGGCCGCGGGGTGAGGCGGCACGGCGGCTAGAGCAGCTGAGCGGGGCCAGGGCGCGCGACAGCGCTGCGGGGGCTCGCGCAGAGGCGTCATGCAGCGTGCGCGCGGCGACAGCGGGCGGGCACGGCGGCGCGACGGCTCACCGGCGGCGGTGGCGCGAGATTCGGCCAGGGAAGTGGTCGGGAAGGAATAGGGGCGCGCAGAGAAGCTCACCGTAGACTCGGTTGGAGCGGAGGGAGGCCGGAAGGGGGTCGTCGACGGCGAGGGCGAGACTTCTACGGAGACGGCGATGGTAGACGGCGGCGCAGGGGTCGATTCGGCCCAGCAGAGGGTCGATCGAGCTCGGAAAAGGGGCGGAGGAGACGCGGGGTGATGTGGGGCGGCTCTGGGTGGCTTGTTGTGCGAAGAACGGCGGCGGAGGACGGCTGGAGGACGCCGGCGACGGCCTGCTCGTGCTCGGCTCGGCTGCGTGCTCCACAGGGGTGAGGAAAGGGGAACGGGGAGGCGAAAACGGGCACGACTCCGTGCGGATAAGGACGGTGCGTGAGCACGACGGGCGAGGTTCGTCGGCGCGACGCGTGGACACGGACGTCGAAGAGCGGCGACGGCTCCGGCGGCGTGTCGAGCGACGAGCAGAGGAGGATATGTAGCAATGGCATTTCTATAAATAGCTCAAAGTTTCATATTCCAGTTTGTAAATTTAGTTTTTCTCCTTGTTCTTGGCCTCAAATGAAAAACTTTTGAACACGAAAGTTGTTCAAAATTTTGAGATCTCCAACTTTTGTTTCAGGCACTTTTTCATTTGAACTAAGGTTTGAAAGATAAAATTTCAAAACTTGGGTGCATTTGAAAATGTCCTAATCAAAGCAAAATTAAAGATTTTCTTTAAATTTCGTGTTGAAACTTGAATTTTGGCCAAAATAAAAGTTGTAGAGAAAAAGAAGGTCTACAACTTTCGTTTTGGGCGAAAATTGATTTGAAGCCCGGATCAGTGACAAAAACAAGATCGAACATCGCTAAACAGATGTTTACTCTGCGAACGCGATTAGCGCTGACGACGCGGTTAGAACACGATTAACGATTAAACACGATATTACTGCCAAAACTAACACCGGGGTGTTACAGCCTTCCCCCCTTAAAGGAATCTCGTCCCGAGATTCACACGCGTAAGTGACCGATAAGGAGGGAAGATGCTCGTTAACCAAGGATATTAGCACTATCCTAGTCTTACCTTTCCCAAACTGACTTACCTTCGGAAACTTTCTTGGGGTAGCGCATTCAGCATGAACTATCTCTTCACGATGGTACCAAGTACAAAATTTTTCTCTATCGCATTGCTTATTTGACCTCTGACCTTGTATAGGTGGTTCGTACTGTGCAGCTAACATCCGAAGTAGATGGCTTGAGTCGCCTCCCGACATACGAACATCGGATAGTATCCTTGTCCAGTTCAGATTATTAGAGGTGCTAATCGAATTCGGTGGATCTTTCCAAGTGGATGAACGGCAGTCCCTGATAAAATGGCCGTATTCGCCACACTTGAAACAAGGTTGACACCCGGTGCAACGACATTTCTTCTTTGACCTCATTGATCTCCGAACCGGTGAACGAGTTCTTGCTCTTATAGCTGGGTCGACATTAGTAGTACTCCTAACTTGCCTTCTACCACGTGGAGAGAACTCTGTGCATGTAATTTCCCATCCACTCAAGTCTATGCTGCCTGCGCCGAGCTTGGAAGTCTGACAATCTACCTGGTGATCTTTAAGTCCCATCGGAAGTCGCGATGGTGGCATTAAGAAGTCCGAATAAACATTCTGCGTCTTTTCTTGCTTCCAATTTATTTCCGGTCTGGGGTTAGTATATTCTTCAAGTACTTCGCTGTGCTCACTTTTCTTTTCTTTGGGGCTGCTTCGTAGACAAGGGCGGCCATACATCTTGCAACAGTGGCAAGGCTCAAATTGCCTCATTGGTGCTTCGGTTATCACAACGTCGGAAGGTAGAAGGTTGATGTGCCCCTGACCAGGTTCCTTCCTACTACTTCCCGCTGCATACTCCATTATTCACCTGAGAAACAGAATAAAGTGGAGACATCTTTATCAGTAGGACAACTTCTATTTCGGGAGGACCCACACAAACCTCAAACACATAAATAGCTATACACAACATTGCATACACGAATTTCTAGCCCAACTAAGCAAGGTCGTTTAGGGAACTCAAGATTACACATGCAGTCCAAAACCAGAATTTCCTGCTAAGGTGAAAGGAACTTCCTCTAGCCAGAATTCACACTTGCTGAGCATGTCCTTCTTCTGTCTTGGAATAGATTAAGATATCATCAATGAATACCACGACGAATTTATCCAGCTCTGGCATGAACACTGAATTCATGAGATACATGAAGTAGGCTAGAGCATTGGTTAATCCAAAGGACATGACCAAGTACTCATAAAGACCATAACGAGTGGAGAATGCTGTTTTTAGTATATCCACCGGTCCGATTTTGATTTGATGATAACCAGATCGTAGATCTATTTTTGAGAATATCTTATCTCCAGCTAGTTGATCATCTTGGTAAATTAACCAAGGTCCTTTGTCTACCACATCTTGTAGTCTTCTAGCATTTTCGTCCATTAGTAATTCTTTGAAAGATCAATCCCCTAGGTAACTTCGGAAGAAAGACTCACTAGATTTAGGTCCGGTATAGAGATTTCTAGACAAAACGGCGAACGATAGATGCGGGAAATGCCCATGAGGAGATATCACACCGACACAGTGGTATAAGGAATCATAATTAGCAATCTCCATACCAGCATGTGTCGAGTAGTACAAGCATGTGTTGATTGCTCAGAGTAGGCTCTTGGTTTCATTGCGGCGCCGTCAGGCATACTTCCAACGAGAATCTCTTGTAGCACATATAGATTGTGCATGTATAAGCATTACAAGACGGAGGGATAGCAAGGGGTGATCCAAAAACGGGGCATAACATTGAGAGCAACAGGGATTAGCTGACACAGACTGCAGGAAATAAGATTCTTGCTTAAGCTTCACATACAGCTTCCGTCCACCGATGAGATTACCTGATTACCGATCAACAGGGGATTCGGTCCGGTTGGACAGTAACATGAGATCAAGTCCGCAAACCATTCAGGAACCTATGGAAGCTATAAACGAAACCAGCAGACACCTGGAACAAAACTGATGTACCTTCCAGAGACTTACCTGATAAAGCAATGACGTGATTTACAACGGAACGATTTTGACGCTAAAGGAGAAAAGGAGGTTAGCATTACACAAGATCATTCTTTACATGCAGTCAGGGACGCTTCCTGATGACGACGATGATTTTAAGAAACAACCGGACTCAATTCTTGCGGGACTTTTCGAGTAGAATAGATAATTGAGTGATGTAAGATTTTCTGTTCAATAAGAAAAGGTCAAACAAAGCAAGGAATGATGCTGAGACAAGGTAATCAAGAACTCGCAGCGCAGAGATCGCAACACGAGGAGAGCAAATGTCATTGAGATTCATCACAAGGCTCATGAATAACAAGTGAGGGTAAAAAGGAAGAATGGTTTAGGAGGTGTTTTTGGAATATCCTTGCTCAGGATTATATTATCTGATGAATTACACAAAACATGCTTCTTTATGCCAGTACAATACCACCATACCAAGGAATAAAGATAAAATGTTTCACCCATAGTGCAATGCTTGATGGCTCGGATAATGATGCACTCCTGGAATGCATGATTGCAAGTCTGGTGCAACACAATGATAAGATGTTCCATGCACAATGGAATGGTGCATATGAATTGATGCATTAGATATGATGCTGACCCAATGATGTATACACCATGGTGCAAAGATGATGATACCCATGTTTTATGCATCTAGGAGGTGCATAAAATATGATGCATACACGCATGAGTTTGCGATGCACACAATACAACACGCGTCTTAGGACCGTTCTCTTGCGCGAGACTAACCTCTCGTTAACCCTATACCCTCGAGAGGGATTAGAAGTTAGGACACTAGTAAGGTTGCATAAAAGGGGATTGCAGTGAGTTATGTCACATATACCTTGGCACCAGCGCGCTCCTAGTGGCTCAATCATGTGGCTGCAGCACACAAGAGACCCTAGGTTCCGTCGCGGCATCAGGGTTATGTAACTAACCACAACTGCAAGAGAAATCTATAGTAGCAACCCAACAGTGCCAACAGCAAAAATAAATTAACGAAACCGAAGACACCCGAAGTGTACTCGGACGCATACCCGTTAGTCAGCCTACGCAATCCCGATCATGATGCAACACAATGCACTGACCAAAGAGGTGATGCAGGACGTTACACTGACTCTACTCAAAAGTTATTTTGTCATGAACCTTTTTAATTTATCCAAACTACTGAGCAAGAATGGAATGTACTAAGTTCCGGTGTTAGAATCAAAATAGCCAACAATATAGATTACGAAATCAATGATAGGCCGATCATTGAATGATGGATTGAAGGACTTTGTTGGCAAACTCAAGGCTTTGCCACAAAAAGTAACAGTGGCTTGTTGGAATTGGTCCAAGACATGAATCAAGAGGTTGACTTGAATGACAAGCTAAGATCTACTGGAAAGGTTCTCACATGATCCAAAGCCGCTAAGAAAGATCTTCTCAACCAGGGTCAGACTAGCAGATTGTATAGGTCTCACTACTAACAACACAAAATCTAGGTGAACCTTTAGGTAAAAGCATCACTTTTTAGCAAACAACGCAACAAGCATGACAATCAATCAAACACAAGATTATGCCAAGATGCATGCACGTTCTATCGTTTCTCACCCAAGCAAATACCAAATATGGTAAACGAAGACGACTAGTGGCACAATTACGTACTCTCCCTGTATATAATAGTCGTTCCTACGATCAAGGATTTCATAATGCGCTTAACGAAGTTAGTGTTCCTGCAAACAAACCAAGACAACAAGAGATATAAATATCCATTTCTGGACCCTTCGTGCCAGCACACACGAACGGCCCCCATGTGTCCTACGCCACACGGGTAACGCATATGCAGTTTCCCACATATTCACCCATACATTACCGTCCACTATAGAGACGGCACCCAAACGTTTGACGCTGAATGGGCAGCGCTGCATACGTCATAACAACGTATTCACTTCCCGTACACTCGCCTTACGGGACATCCAAGGGTAGACGTGTCCCAAGGGTCACGGTCATGACCAACCGCATGACAGGTTTACATCTCGTAACATTGCCTTACGAGATGGCCGTGCTCACAATCACACGGTAAGAAATCCGCGCTCCATATCAGGCGGCAGATAGCGACAGGCACGTTTGAATTGAACCTTATCACCTCCTCGTATGCTCATCATACGGGACCCGCGCACGTATGAAACACGTGGGCTATTCTAAGGACTACCAGAATGCTCACCTTGCTTACCTCAGCGTAGGTGCGTCGTTACAGAATAGTAGTTGTGCATAAAAGTAAGGTTTAACGAGAAGTAAATGCTGGAAGTGCTGGAATAAAATAGATACTTAGATGCCACCTAACTTGTAACACATAATTAGGGCATACGAACTATCTATCCTATTCCTTAGCGCATCTAGCGTCAACTTTTCGAAAAACCCAAAAGTTTTGTAGTTAAGCACTCAAGTAATCACCCCCTAGTGCAATTAGCTCTGATGCCAGCTGTCACAGAACAGTCCAAATAATACTGATCAAGTGCACTAATTAACCATTTAACTTAATCCTCCGCTACTGCACTTCACCAGTACACTCAGACTGCCTGCTTTAACCAGGATCGATTGCACAGGAACTCTCGCCAGAATACGAGCACAGGTGATTACAAGCAACAAAAGTTTTCAAACAAACTTACAACCAGAGTTAAACAAAAGTCCCCAAATTAATTTACAATAAAGTTTTATAAGCCAGAGTTACATTTCGAATACAGAGTTCAAACGCAGCGGAAAATACAAACAGGTTTGAAACAAGCTTCCAAATACAGTACGATAAATAACGTTGATGACCGAAAGACGAACTTCACATCTTGCCCACTGATGTGAGGCTCACCTGCCTTCACTTCACGGAGAAGACGGAACCCACTCGACCGTCCAACTTGGAGGAAGAGGCTGACCACTCCAGGACGCATTGATTTCCTCGAAGTCTTCCGAAATACAACCTGCTCGGAAGGGTTACAACCAAATCCTGAGTATTCTAATACTCAGCAAGGCTTACCCGTCTATGGGTATACTTAGCCCATTACCTAGACATGCACAGCTCTTTGGCTCTGGGTTATTTTGCTGAAAAGCTACTAAAACTGGATCCTTACTTTCAATATTTTAGCTCCAATTGTGTTGATATCTAGAAACTAGGTTTGCCTAATTCTTTAGAGCACACATGGTTAATCATATTATCTTTTCAAGAATATCAACAAAAGTCCAACTTTTCTCTTTCTATCCTTTCAATCCTTACTACGATGTGACGCATTGACCAAGGCTCTCCTATCCGCGAGTCACGGCGAATCGATCCGATTTAACCTTGCAAGGTGGACCTAACTCACACGACACATGTAAGCCCCGTCGGGCCATGCGTCAACTGTTTCCACATTACCATGGCATTTGAACTACGCCTGCTAAAACCCAGGTGATGGGCCCCTCGCAGTGAACTCCCGGAGAACCCGGAGGCGGCATCCTATCCAACACCCGCCAACTCCCACGCCCAGCGTAGCATGACGGAATTCAAATCACCGCTGTAAAGTGGTACACAGCTCACCGGTTTCGACTACCTCCTACTTCCGGTATGTGGTTAGTATTGTTCAATCCTCAGTCAAAGGGCCAACAACGGAACGGTCCTCAATCGACACAGGCGGAGACTCAACTTTCTTTATGCAAATATCATGTCCAACTTTCCCTCCGCCCGGTCTCCAATTTCCTTCTCATTGCCTTATTTTTGACAACACTGCCTGAAGTAACAACCCTATATCTCGCGGGTGATAGGAAATCACCCGTCTTCTACCGAGTTTACTTAAGCCTAGCAGTGCTAGCGATACCTACCCTAGTAAGGACACTGGGTATTCAAGATTATGCATCTATGGTTCCAATCAATTCCTTGAACATAATTGCACAATACTTTAAATATAACATGGAGTAATTAAAATAAGGGATATGCTCCGGGGCTTGCCTTGCAGGTCAGCGGGGTTAGTGGCTTCTTCGGGAGCGTGCTTGACTGCGTCCTCCTGCTGTTCTCCCGCTTGCGGCTCCTGGACCGGCTCAGCAACCAGCTCGTAAGCCGCTTCGTTCGTGACGTCTACACGTATGAAAAGATGCCATGCAGGAGTTACAACAGTGCAAGGTACTCAGGAGGCAATGCAATACGAGTAAAAGAAGATATGACTGGCAATCCTTTAACGAATAATCATGAAGAACTAGCGATAAAGGGAACGACTTGGTGTTGCTTGGCAGGTTTAATTTCTGACTGAGCTTAGCCTGAAGTGTTTCCTTTCAACAACACTACTTAAACTTGCATTAAGAAGGCTAGGTACACCACAAACAAAGAGAAGCATTAAGGCATTGCTTAGCCATGGTGAAAATAAAGAAAGACTAAAACTAGGAACTAGCTAAACACAAAAACTTAATAAACCGCAACGAGCTAGTATCACAACTTTTCTATCATGAAACACTACTGATAAGGAGTGCATAAATAACTTACCAACATTTATTGACATATAAAAGTATTTACTTTAACTCTAGAAAAGGAAATCAAACAACAATAGATCCACAAAGATACACATAGGCCCTGCACCTGGAAATTTTTCAGTGGACTACACATACAAAGAATAATCTACTGAATAAATTTCATAATTTTTAGAGCAACGGAACAACCGGTATTAAATAAACTAGATTAAATACAACCTGAATTTTAGCAGGGGCAAAAGTGACATTTCCCATGCACAAGTATTTTTCTTTTGAAGATCTCGATTTTAAAAACCTAACAAAATTTGGTTTGCATTTTTCTGATTTTTCTATGATTTTTAATTGAATTTAGAAGTTCACAGCAACAATTGAAAACAAAACTAGATATTGCAGATGGGTCCCTGAAACTTTTGCAATCAAGCAATCGGGTCCCTGGCCGGCCAAAATAGAGGAGGCGGCGCTGGGAGGGCGGCGCCGGCCGGTTCCGGCGACGGCGGTCGCCGCCGATGAGGGGGAAGGAGGGGAATAGCTCGGGGAGGTCGAGAGCGACGTTGTGGTGGGTCGAATCGGCTTGGGGACGGCCGGACGCGGCTTGCCCGCGGCGAGCAGGGGCGGGCGGTGGCGGTTTACGCTGGCGGCGGTGCTCCGGTGACCGTGGGTGGCCGGCGTCGGGTCGAGGAGCTTCCTTGGCTCGAGGGGGGGCTCGGGGCGGTTTAGTTCGGGCCGAGAGTGGGCGGAGCAGGGGGCTCCGCGGGAGCAGGGGCGGCGGCGCCCATGGCGCGGCGGCTTGCGGCGGCGTTCTGGTCGGCGCAGAAGGCGGCGGCCGCGGGGTGAGGCGGCACGGCGGCTAGAGCAGCTGAGCGGGGCCAGGGTGCGCGACAGCGCTGCGGGGCCTCGCGCAGAGGCGTCCTGCGGCGTGCGCGCGGCGACAGCGGGCGGGCACGGCGGCGCGACGGCTCACCGGCGGCGGTGGCGCGAGATTCGGCCAGGGAAGTGGTCGGGAAGGAATAGGGGCGCGCAGAGAAGCTCACCGTAGACTCGGTTGGAGCGGAGGGAGGCCGGAAGGGGGTCGTCGACGGCGAGGGCGAGACTTCTACGGAGACGGCGATGGTAGACGGCGGCGCAGGGGTCGATTCGGCCCAGCAGAGGGTCGATCGAGCTCGGAAAAGGGGCGGAGGAGACGCGGGGTGATGTGGGGCGGCTCTGGGTGGCTTGTTGCACGAAGAACGGCGGCGGAGGACGGCTGGAGGACGCCGGCGACGGCCTGCTCGTGCTCGGCTCGGCTGCGTGCTCCACAGGGGTGAGGAAAGGGGAACGGGGAGGCGAAAACGGGCACGACTCCGTGCGGATAAGGACGGTGCGTGAGCACGACGGGCGAGGTTCGTCGGCGCGACGCGTGGACACGGACGTCGAAGAGTGGCGACGGCTCCGGCGGCGTGTCGAGCGACGAGCAGAGGAGGATATGTAGCAATGGCATTTCTATAAATAGCTCAAAGTTTCATATTCCAGTTTGTAAATTTAATTTTTCTCCTTGTTCTTGGCCTCAAATGAAAAACTTTTGAACACGAAAGTTGTTCAAAATTTTGAGATCTCCAACTTTTGTTTCAGGCACTTTTTCATTTGAACTAAGGTTTGAAAGATAAAATTTCAAAACTTGGGTGCATTTGAAAATGTCCTAATCAAAGCAAAATTAAAGATTTTCTTTAAATTTCGTGCTGAAACTTGAATTTTGGCCAAAATAAAAGTTGTAGAGAAAAAGAAGGTCTACAGCTTTCGTTTTGGGCGAAAATTGATTTGAAGCCCGGATCAGTGACAAAAACGAGATCGAACATCGCTAAGCAGATGTTTACTCTACGAACGCGATTAGCACTGACGATGCGGTTAGAACACGATTAACGATTAAACACGATATTACTGCCAAAACTAACACCGGGGTGTTACAGCAGTTTACATTCACCGGTTGAACCGACGATGGCTATTGGAGGAGCGTCAGTTTAACCGGCGTTACGTACTTTTTCTGTCAGCTTTCCTCCAACGGCTCTTTTGGGATATGTGGCTATATATACCCCCAAGGCCGGGTCATTTGGAGAGGTTGGAGACTCTGGAAGTTCTATTGAAGATCAACATCAACTCCATCCACCATATTGAGCTTAGTTTCACATTCAAGCTTAGAATAGCTTAGTACAAGTGTGAGCTTGAGAAGCTTAGTGCTTGGGAGGACTTGATCTTGCGAGATCAACCCTGAGCAAAGTCTTGCTGCGGCAAGCAACCGTGTACTCGTCGTGTGACCCTCCGACTTGGTGTGGACAGGCAATGACACTTTGTGCGGGGAAGGAGACCCCTCTTGGTGAGAAGCTCCGATAGTGAAGACGGTGCCGTTGGTGACGCTTCCAGAGAGATGGTGGCGGTGGCCTTGTCTTGGTGACTTGGCATCACTTAGCCTTTGCTTGCCGGAAGCCTTGGTGGTGAACGCAAGACAGTGATCAAGCGAAGAGACTCGGCATCACACTTGTTCTTGGTGGACAAGTGGCCGTGGACATAGGGAGGGACTTGGTGTCCTAACCGAACCACGTTAAATCGTGTGTCTTGGTGTCTTCACGGGAGTTTGCATATTCTCTCCCTTACCTCTTTACTTACCGTATTACGTTTCCACATTTACTCTATCTTGCGTGCCTTTACTTTCCTAGTTAGTTTGATTAGGATTGGCTATATGTTGCAAGTCTTTTGGGGTAAGTAGAGAGTAGCATAGATAAACCTTAGTCATAACTAGCATATGTAGGACGTGTTAGGTTTATCTTATGCAAGTAGATTGAGCCCTATGTTAGAAAGCGAATTAGCGACCCTATTCACTCGCTCCCCCTCTAGGGTCGGACACCTCGGTGATCCTTACAGTTACTCATAGGTAAATAATTTTACATGAAGAACAACGTATCCATCTAGCAAATAAATTATTTTATATGCGAATGGATCATGAACATGAGCAGAACAAATTAGTATATAACTAAATTATTTTACAAACTAGCTAATGAGTCTACAATGCAAATAAGTTGTTATGCATTAAGCATGAGCCACTTTTAAATATATTGATATCACGCCTAGGACGACACCTGCATACAACACCTAGATCCGGATTCGATCGGCTATGGTCAGGACGGTACGAAAGAAGCTGATAGCAAGAAGATTTAAGCTACATAACTTGTAAAAAAAGCTTAAAGCAAACTAGATTAAATGAGCCAACCTAGCAAGATCTAAGCAGGTATTGATAAGAGGTGGTAAAAGCAACAATAAGCTAGATTAACAGATCAATTAACTGAACAGATCGGAAGCTTCTAAGAATGACTTAGTGAGCAAACTAAACCCTGCCGGACGGATCTAAAGAGCTCGATAACTGGTGAATAGTTAGGCCCCATGGTGGCGTGTGGCGGTGCTAGCTCCGGCGAGCAATCGCCGACATAGGGAGGCGCAGACCCGAGGGGAAACGGGCGGGTGGCGTAGCTCACCACCACACGAAGCTCCTGCGGCGGTCGGAGTCGAAGGGGAGGCAGCGAGATGGCGGATCGACGGTGGCGGACGAGCTTGGTGGCGGCAGCGCTGTGCTACAGAGCTCGAGCAGGGCGAGGAGCAGAGGTGGAAAAGGAGAGGCAAGCGGGGCTCGGGTGTTCATTTTGTAGGCTGAGGAGGGGAAGCGGAGGGGCCGGTAGGGGAAAGGGCGGCGAACTCGGTGGCCCGCCATCGTGTCCATTAAGGCGCTCGGTGGGGCGGCTGTTGTAGAGGAACTGAAGAGGGATGCGGGGAGGCGTAGCTAGTGCTCCACTGAGCATTGAATTGGGCGCCGAGGGGAGGGGAAGGAGGCGAGCGGGCGCGGGCGCTAGCCAGCCGGGCGGCGCTCCACACGCAGAGAGGCGAGAGGGCGGCAAGAGGAAGGGGACGCGGCCGACAAGAGGGCCCCGCCTGTAAGCGAGAGAGGAGGGGGGAGGTGGGCCGGCGCTGGGGCTTGCTGGGCCTAGAGAAGGTGGGCCGGCTGGGCCACGCGGAAAAGGGAGAAGGGAAGTAGAAAAGGAAGGTGGGTTGGGCTAGGAGAGAAGAAAGAAGTTTTTCTTTTTTTTAACTCAAACATCATTTGAATAAAATTCTTTTGAATTCAAACAAAACTGAATTTTGGGTGTTACATTCATCAGCCACTTGCCCATCATATTAACATGTAGTTTCAGAGTGAAATTCACAACCGATTTGCTCTGTCTCGTCGAGATGCACGAAGTCAAAGAGACCGGTGGATAGTGCAGATTACAGGTCTCTGCTTGGTGAACCATAGTGCAACTTTTGAAGAAAAAAAAGAGCCAAGAGTCCCTTATTGACCCAGCCTTCTTTGAAGGCTTCACACTTTGGTTAACATGCATCTTTTTCCACTATTTTGAATTTGAACTTTGACACTGAGCAGCAAAAATGCTTTGTGCATAAACGGCAGTTTTATAGCAATGGAGCTGCCTAGTTCCAGAAATCAGAAGCCAGCCCCTGTACATGATCGAGCAAAAATGGCCGTCAGTTACTTAGTTGCCTGTCCATAAATCAATGCAAAAAACTACTACTTCCGTCCCAAAATATAACAACTTTTTTACTTGTCAAAGTTAAATATTTTCATCTTTGACCAATAATACTTTAAAAATAATTATGTTTAAATAGAAAATATTACATCTTGTAATAGTTAGTTTTTTATGAATAAATTGATATCATGTTTATGTTGTCAATCTTTATAGTTTTTTACCATCTACGGTCAAAGTTAAGAGATTTGACCGGAAGAAAACTAAAAATAGCTATACTCTGGGATGGGACGGAGGTAGCAGTTGCTAGGGACGACCCTGACAAAGAACATATCATCAGGATTTTCACCATAGCGACAGCTGCTACTCGACGCCACTGGCCGGCGCAGGATTTTCACATTCAACACCTGAAAATGTCAAGTTTTCTCTGAACATTTGAAAAACCGCCCGTGTATAAACTATAAACGACCATCCAGGCCAGAGCATGAATCTTGAAGATGATTAACCAAATAACCACATGAGAAAATGTAATTTCTGCACAACACTTTTGGGCATCTAACTACATAGCAAACCTGAAGTTCATTCCATTAAAAGGATCTGTAATTTATTACCAAATACCAATGTTAAAAATAATCTACGAATATCTTAACCCTGAATATATGCAAATTCTGTAATTCAGTATAGCAGTATCACAATTCATGTCTGCTTTCCTCTGATTTTTTTTAGATGCACAAAGTCCAAGGCCAGAACCACGCTGCCATCCAGCCTCTTCACGACGAACCTCTCCACCAGCACCGATCCGCCGGCCACCTTCCCGGTGGCGTCCTCCTCCTCATCCACCCACCCGCCCCTGTACTCCTCCCACCGCATCCTCTCCCACATGGTCGTGCACACCCCGATCCGTTGCCCCGTCGCCGCCGCCTGGAACCACACGTACGCGTCGCCGTGCCGCGAGTTCGGCGCCTCCTGCTGTGCTTCCGCGATCCCGCCGATGAGCGCCTTCTTGCTGGCAAGCTTCGAGACGCCGCCGTCGGGGCGCACCGGCTCCTCCCAGCGCTGCTCCAGCGTCACCTCGTAGAACGCGCTGCGCTCCATCTGCTCGCGCGGCGCGACACCGGCTTCCTTGACGAGGAAGAACGGGGAGTACCATTTCCCGATGGCCGCCGTGCCGGTCGCCGGCGCCGGGAGCGCGTCGAGGACGATGCTGGGGTCGGAAAGCTGGCGCGACCGGAGCGCGGCGTCGAGCCCCAGCGCCTCGGCGAGGTCGAACTTCACGCTCTTGGACGTGTACACCTCCCAGTGCTTGTGGCGGAGGATCGAGGACGGGAAGGCGTCGGGGGCGACGGCCCTCGCCGTGAACCACCCCCGCCGCCGCTGGACGATCTCGATCTGCTGGTAGATGTCCGCCGGGTCGAACGGCCGCGGCTCCACGTCGCTGATGCACCGGCAGAAGCAGCGCGTCGCCATGTCCTCCTCGCGGGAGCACGCCCGGACGAGCCCCTTGCGCCTGCCCTTGGCGATGACGGCGTAGTAGCGGTTGGACGCGAGCGGCAGGTCGGGGACGGGCACGAACACGACGGCTTCTTCATAGGTCCTTCTTGATTTGCTGGTTCCTACCGTGTACCGCACCTTGAGCACGCAGTTCTGCGGGAACGGGAGCTCGCGCACGCGCCTGTCAGGGAACAGGCCCCAGAAGCGAGTCTCCTCATCGGCGGCGCCCTTGACGACGAGGTAGCCGGAGTTGCGGCCCTCCGGCGGGGGGCCGGACGCCGCCTCCGGTTGGCTCTTGAAGAGGGAGAGCGGCTTTGTTGCGTACATCCTTAGGCTTTGTTAATTTTGTTGGATTCATGGATGCGATCGAACATATATATATAAACTACGGAGAGAGGTTGCTTGGCTGACTTGGTCACTACAGTAGAACAAGCTGGTGCTGGCGACTCGTATTTGAGCTGACTTACCATCTCTTATCAAATCAGAATGTCTATTAAATTCAGCACACACACAAAGTTGGCAACAAGTCTTTGACTTTGCATTGGGCTGACTTATCTTTGAAGGAAACTACGGTAGCCCTTGAGCTGCCTGAACCCTGAAGAACCTTTTTTCTTCTCAAAGGAAACCCCCGAAGAACCTTACTCCCTCCGACCTGAAATGTAAGACATCCTAGGTGTTTTAGACAGATTCGGAGGTAGAGAAAAGACACATGTACTCCTCATTAATATAATTTTTTATCTCGTCCGCACCAAAACCAAAAAGATTAGCATGCCTTTTAATTGATTTTTTTATAAAATTAGCACCAAAACCAAGGAGATAAGCATAGTTTTTTTGTTCAAAGGACCTAGGATGATTTACATTTGAGTATAAATTTTAAATCCTCCAATGCCATACATTCTAAGACGGATGGAGTACTGCAATACAGTGGTTCAAACTTTAAAATGAGAAAGGGTGACTAAAGCAAAGAGTAAAATTTATGGCATGTCCCGAAACTTGTAAGGCGGTATCATTCACAGCATTGTACTCCTAAAATATATATTTTCTACTTCACGAACTTGGTTTGGATGCCATCACACATCCAAATGGGCACAGACCCAACCTAAAAGGTGCTCTAGCCTTCCATGCTAGACCCGCGTGGATAAGGAGAAAGACCAATAGTCATGGAACCTCCTCTTCTCAAGCCCTCCTCCCCATTCATTGCCTCTCCCCTCCTTAGTTTCCTTCATCGTCGGAGGAGAACCATAGATGAGAACCATTGATGTTTTGGGTAACGGACTTTAAGTGACCGTTACGGATAGTGACTTTATTCATAACGGTCCTATAAAATGACCGTTTCGGGCTGACGCCAAGTAATGGGCACATCGAAAGCCCATTACCATTGTGACTTAACAGTAACGGGCGTTGTGGTGGCGTGGTCGGGCTCGGGCCTGCCGGGATTATTGGTAACGCGCGTTGTTTTGCGCCCGTTACAGATGTTCTTCTCTGTAACGGGCTTCTAGCGCCCATTACCAATGCTGTGTTATCTATTTGAGGTTTTCACGTAGTGCAAGATAGAAGCTGCGCCGAGGTTGCGACAGAAGGCGGACCCAACCCCTACCAATGTTGAGTTCTTTGCCTATGATTCATGTGGTCGCCTTGGTTTTGGAGGAGTGACAAGGTCGAAAGGTTGGATCTTTAGTCTAGGGTTGACAATTTTGGGGCTGAATCATAAGGTATTAGCAGTATTACAAAATGGCACATTCCAAACGTCTCATCACCACCTGTTCAAACCGAGCCGGCGGTGACAGTTGGACATCATCGGTGGTTATGTCCATCATTTTTTCTTCTTCTATCTTTCATTCTTCCCATCCCACTCGTCCACTTGCCTCCCAGATCTCCCTCCCTCCTCTATATCCTCTCTCCCTCATTCGGACTGCAGCGCACGGGAGAACCTCCATGTCCCTTCCTTCTTCCACCTCCAGACCACCTCCCAACCCTTCTTCCTCGTGCACGGGAGCAGCAGCGCAGGGCCGTGGTGGTAGGCGTGCAGGGTCTCGAGCCGCGGCTGGTCGGCGGGCACGCAGGGCCTCGGGACGCGGTCGGTCAGCGCGCGGCGGGCTTGCGGGACCCTGGCAGCCAGCACGCGGGGCCTCCCCCCTCTCCTCCCTTCTTCCTCAGCTACCCCTCCCCTCCTTTCTTCCTCCTCCTTTCTTCCTCGCACATGGGAGCAACGGCTAGCGGGTGCAGTCGCGGCGACTGGCGCACGACAGCGGTGCGGCAGGTGGGTGGGAGCAGTGGGGTCAACGTGCAGTGGGTGGGCAACTGCAGCGGCATTTTTTCTCTTTTTCTTTTTTTTTTAACAGGCACCACTACCAGTTCTGGGACGGGCAGTGATATCCTCCAGTATCACTATCCAGTTAAATCCAGCGGCCCCCAAAACCAATGATGATGGCTATTTTGAACCGGCGGTGATGGGAGCCACTTATAAAGGCCTGGCTCGGTTAATGGACCAAGCCTAGACGAGGTCCATATGAACCCAATTAGGTCCGATCATATCGTTTGTTGCAGAACTGTATTCAGGAGTTATAGCTCCATGCTGTTTTTTTTAGATTAAAGCTCCATGCTGCTTGTTCAATGCAGTCGGTAGCAGAACGGCAAAGACTGGCACGAGGTCTACTCAACGACAATTGGGTTCGTGATATCAGGGGAGCACTCACTGTCCAAGTCTTTTCTTGACTCTCTTATGGTGTGGGATCGGGCCACTCGAAACTTTGATCTCCAGCATGCGGTTCAAGTCAGGTTTCCTTGGAAGTGTACGCATTGACCATCGTTTTACTACAGCTTCTGCTTACAGAGCTCCTTTTGCTGGTGAAAATGAACTGCCTGGAGCCAGGATGTTGAAGAAAGCATGGGCACCGGGCAGCAAATGCTAGATTTTCATTTAATTGGCTGGCCCTTCATGATCGCTGCTGGATGGCAGAGAGAAGGAAGCCACATAGTTTGCAGGATACTGACCACTCCTGTGTTCTCTGTGCCCAAGAATCTGATGAACCCATCGCCCATCTGCTGGTTGGCTGCTCCTTTACTAGGGAAGTCTGGTTCCGTGTCATTCTTCGGTTAAGGTGGCATGCTCTCACTCCGGGTCGTGTCAGTGCCATGATCTCACTGATTGGTGGGTCTCTTCATGCAAGAACCTTTAAAGCTCTGAGTGCAAATGCTTCTCATCTCGTGGATGATTTATTTGGAACGAACCTAACAGACGGACGTTTAACAATAAGGTCAAAACAGTTGCAGAGTTGCTTGCCAGTGTGGAGGACGAGGCAATTGGTTGGGTGCTTGCCGGTTTCAAACAGCTTTCTCCATTGACGGCTCCCTCTCTTGATAGCTCTCAAGGTCGCCAATTGATAGCGATGTAATATATATTGCTGTGTGCGTCTGTGAGTTGTGATGTTGTGAGCTTTGGATCACCTCCTTCGCTCCAGATGTGTTGGACGCTATTAGAGTATATTAGGAATATCTCTATATTAGTGTAGATTAGGATTATATCTGTATCCTACCATATGTATAGGAGAGGCTCTTTGCCTTCCAAATCATGTACCTTTATATATTCAGTCCCAAGTCTCAAGCTAATACAATCATCCATTACACTAATTCTATTATTCTACATGGTATCATGAGATTAGGGTTTGGGTCCTAGGCTAAACCTTCTGTTGACACCGTTTTTTGATACGTGTCAAGAAGGGTGATTTTGTGAAGGAAAGGTTGCCGATTTAAAAGAAACCAAAAGATGCACAGGGTCAGGGTCTGCCGATTGGATGCAGCCGATGGGCCAGAGGAATATTTCATGAAGATGCTGATCCGCACGGTTTGGTAATCGCCCGATGAAGAGTTGCCGGTCAATCAGGAAGGGAAAAGAAAATCCGAGTTCTGTGAAGATTCTGATGATTCGGTTGTAATTTTTAATATAGTTTAAATTAGAAAGTCTTTATCTTTTAGGTCAAGTAATGTGTTTGCCGTAATCTGTTAGGACTTGTTAGCGTAGACTTTGTATATCAGTTGTATGGGACCGGAAAAAGTTGATACACATCCAATACAACAATCCTTTACAATTTCTTGTACTTTACTTTTCTTGTCGGCGACTTCGCCACTATTCTTTTCGGTGAGTTCTTTCAAGATGATCAAGGACGTCTCACATTTGAGCGACTTGATTTGATGGTGAGTCTTCGTTTTACCGAATATATTTGAGCTTTAGCTACCAGGCGTATCGCTGTGGCTTCGTTCAAATCTATTCAAAAGTTATCGAGTTAGTCTAGGCTTTGATCTCGGGCGCATCGTTGTTTTTTCGTCTAGATTTATTCATAATTTATCGATATCGGCTACATTTGTAGGTTTTTCCTATGTTTTTGGCCATTATCGTATTTATCCGCTTAGAAATATATTAAATCGGATATAGAATTTGCAGTAACATCTTGTTATCATAAAGGCCGGTTTAGATCTGTTTTGAGCCACATCATCCAAGTTATACATTCGCAGCTTAGATCATATTATACACGCGCAATCGGTTGCTTTAAGCTAATTTTGTCGTTTTTCGCATCGGCTGAATCTGCCGACGCGTTTGTTTACTACACACCCGCATTTAATATCCTTTTGCCTTTTTCTCTATCGGCAGAGTGTGCTAATACACTTGTGTGAGAGATATTCAGAATCCCAGCCAATACGCTCTCGAATTTAACTTCGTTTTATCTCTTGTCAATTACGGGTCAAATTGACTGGCAAGCTTGGTTGACTTTCTGGAACTTGACGAACACTTGCCCTTGGATTCCAGTGTATTGATTTTTACGTCAACATATCTTTTGGCACGCCCGGTGGTACCAGAAGCTTCAACATGACGAGAATTGTCGACGAAACTGAAATAAATGAAGACAACTACGTCCCTATTGATGGGAAGAAGCTCAAAGAGGATCAACAGAAAGAGTATCTTGAAGCTGTAGAAAGATACAAGCGTGAATGCCTCAAGTCATATAGCACAAATAGGTCTGGTGATGTGATCAAGAAGTTTGACTTGCCATCTTTCCAGCCATTGACGGAGGCGCAGCGTGAAAACAAGATGGTAGACACAATATCTCAAGCTGTGGCTCTAGCATTCATCAAGAGCGCAACAGTCATGGGCAACACGGTGCACAACGCAGTAGTCAAAACCTTCGCGGAGGGTACGTTCCCAGGCTGCATGGGTCCTTGTTATATATAGTCAGATCAGATGAACTATGTTCCTCTAGAGGTGTCTATGGCAGCAGCTTTGTCGGCTCAAAATAGCCAACCAGAAGCGAGTAACAGTCAAGCACCAACGCAAGCTACTACTGCAACATCTACAGCTCCAACGGCCCCCATCTATTCGACTCCTAAGTCTGTTCCTATAGTTGTGCAGGGAGGATCTGCATCTGGATATCCGAAAGGGTGGAATCCGGCTACTGGATATGGTATGCCACCGGATTTCTTTACTTCACAATCCAATGCACAGTTTAATGCATCGTTTACTCAGCCGATGGCTCCTCAGTCTGATCCATCGGCTACCCAGCCGATGGGTTCCCAGCAGGATGCATCGGCAGCACAGCCGACTGCGCACGATACATGGAGTCCGCAGATGGCTGCACAATTCAATGCATCGGCGCCACCGCCGATGACCCCACAGCAACATCTAGCAATCCTGCTCCAACCCAAGTCTCCTTCAGAAATTCTGATTTCACAGTCTCCTCATCAGGGTGGAATTAATTGGGTTTTCCAGGACAAGGTGACTGGAATATTGCGATACGTCAACGTGCCATACATGGACTCTACTGGTCAGCAGTCAGCCAGTCCATCGGCTCCATAGCCGGTGACCACTTCTGTGCTGGCGATGACTCAGCAGTCACCCAATCGGGTGGCTCAGCAAGCACATCAGATACCATCGGCGGGATGGCCGATGACTTCTGTGTCACCACAACCTGCAATGGCAACAAATCCAGCAAACATGGTTTCTCCTCAACAGATACCAGTGGTTGATCAGTAGGTTGATTGGACTTCTAAGATAGCTGAAGTGAGGAGGAACAGTTTGGATTAAGGCCAAAACAGCAATCTATCATGTACAAGACTCCCTATCCCTCGGCTTATGATCAGATTCCTCTCCCACACAAATACAAGATGCCTGATTTGACCAAGTTTTCAGGGCAGGGAGAAGTTTCTACAATGGAGCATATTAAAAGATTTCTTCTGCAGTTGGAAGAAGCAGCCAATCAAGATGCACTCAGAGTTCGATTGTTCTCCTTGTCTTTATCTGGATCGGCCTTTGCATGGTTCACCATTTTACCAGCAAACTCCTGTTGTCAGTCGAAACCCACCGGCGAGCAGCGACGGGCAACACGAAGAGCCGGGAGGTTGCTGGGGCGCTGGCAGGCACTGCTCCCTCGTCGACGGCCCGCAATTCCGTCACGCGCCCGGAGGATGTGTGAAAACCGGCGTGCCACCTGACCTATACCCGATCAGGAGGGTGCAGACGTGCTCCGAATAGTTTTCTGCATACAAAGACACGTGTAAACATAAGTCCGAGCCGTGGTCGGCTCCCCGGGACGACTCTTGCATCGGCTTTAAAGAGCCGATCGAGTCCCGGTGTCAGATGGGATCTGATTGTATCCAGATATAATAAATAAAGCAAATAACTATAAAACTGCTTCAAATAAATCTAATTGATCTAATCCACGATGGTAACAGCTTCACTGCTAGATCGGAACATCCTACACGTGACTAGGCCTAATGAACATAACAGATAACTAAACCACAACCCAAAACAGAGGCCTAAGAACTAGCAAGAGCCGATTCCCGGAACAATCCCTATCAAGGCTGAGATAAAGCATCTATTACACCACCGGATCATCCAATCCGTTTGCAAGGCCTAACCTAGCAGATATTACGCCAACTCTTAAGATAAGAGCAAACCAGAACAGATTAGATCTACTAAACATAAAAGAAGCAGGGTGTTGCCTCTGTGCCACTAATTCTATGCGACAAGAACTAGCATGAGATTGAAATGTGACTGCACAGAGACAACATGATATTCGTAGATGATAAGCAACAAAGCACAACAGATCTACTAAAAGCCATGCTACGAACATCATGATAACTAGTATTACTCGCCATAAAAAACGCTTCAGTACGAGTAATACCAAGGTAAAAGCAAGAACAATACTGCCCTGATCGCAAGAAGCGATCAGGGCAGCATGGCGCTTACTTGGATGAAACCCTAGGATTAGGGGTGGCGATGCGCCGAGAGTTGTTGTTTGCGAGTCGTGATGACGCTCTCTTTACGAATAACAAAGGATACATATTTATAGTCCGGAGACTTGGGAAACAATCTAAACTAATCTTGTCCCGATCAGACTCTATCTCTAACCTTGAACTAAATCTAAAGATACATGGCCCATGTGGCCCAGATGCTCACGCAGGAGCCGATTTCCAAGTCTTCTTAGTCTTCTGCTTTGAGCCCATCTTGCTTTCGGCCCATAAATTAATCTTGTTAATTTATGGCGATAACACATGCCCCCTGGTTTTGGCAATGATAATTCCAAAACCAATCCATCGCGTCATCTTCCCGTTAATGCTCATTAAACACACTGTAACCACCAAGGAAGACGCAACATCTCTGCAACTGGCTCCTCGTAGAACGTGAAAACTGTCGATCCGTCTTCCATCTTTTCACTATTTAATCTCACCCGAATCGGCTCTTTTCCACAGCAAACTCCTTCTTCCTCCTAGAGCCAGTAACGCAGAAATCTCAATCCTCCACCAGCCATGGCCATCTCTTCTTCCTCCGGCTCCAACTCTTTTGGAGATTCCTCTTCTTCCTCCTCCTCTCCTCCTTCTTCTTCTTCCCTCTCGGCCTCCTCCATCGACTCTATCCCAGAGAGCCGAGAGCCGACCCCCGAGTGGGACCCGACAGTAGCCTATGAGGCGCTGGCTCCTCTGCACTGGGATGCGGAGGAGTTCGACTTCGGGGTTGCCTCCGAGGAGGATGAGCCCATGACCGAAGGAGAGGAAGACCTCCAGTCCCTCTTCCAAGAGGAACTGGAGAGCAGTGAAGACGACACCTTCTCCTGGGAAGGAGCTGACTCCTCTGAAGAGATCGGCTCTTCTTCCAGCGACGATACGGCGGCAGGGGGAAACCCCCATCAGTTCCTCAAAGCCCCCATGGTGGGAAGCGAAGAGGGAAGCAGCAGCAGCGGCGGGCGAAGCAGCAGCAGCACCGAGGACGATGGCAGCAGCAGCGGCGATGACGGCGATGATGACGACAATGATGGTGGAGATGCACCGTCGCGAAGCCCGAAGCGCCGTAGGTGTTCAGACACCTACGACTGGTAGATGTAGGTAGCATCGTAAGAATAGGACCTCAAAGCCGAAGGATTGATTCCTTTGTAAAATCGGCTTTCCTTGTAATGAACTTTCCTTTAATGAAATCGAGTTCCTTTAAATTTTATGTGTTCGATTACCTTCCAAAAAAGCTGATGGTAACGCATCAGGCTTCTATAAATATCCAAGAGCCGACAGAATTCAAACTAGAAGCAACCCGCAGAAGAATAGGGTAATACTTTCAGCCTGAACCAAACCCTCGAATCCGAACAAAATTCGAAAACCAAGCTCTACAAATCCGAGCAATAACTCCCCAAGCAGCCGGAATTCGAATCAGAATCTCCAGCAATCAAACCCTAAGTCAACAGATCTGACCATGGCAGATTCTACAGCTCAAACGACAAGCTCTGCAATCCACGATGCGGCAATCCACGGCCTGAAGGTAATATTCGGCCTAATCTTTTAGTTTTCTTTAGCTTACCAAGCTTCTGAAACTAAAACTTTAAACTTGACACCATACTCATACTTCTGAACTTTTGAACTTCAGGTGTCAGACATCCTTCTGCCGCATCCCTTCAACCCAAAATCTTTCTGTCTTGGCCCACAAACTCATGAAAATCCCACAGATTTGATCTCTTGTGAAGCAAATAGGATCCCTTTTGTGAGTCAAAACATCGACCTGAACCTCTGGGCCGACTGCTTAAGAGCCTGGCCTAATCCACCTGAGAGCTGGATTACATGGTACAACAGAATAGCAAAAGCTCACATGCCCTTATGGCAAGATTTGAACATAGCCGATGCATTTAGCCTATCACTGTCACCCCTTGACAAAGATGAAAATCTTCTGAAAACCATCGGCTATTTCTGGTCTGATACTCTGAATTGTTTCCTCTTTGGTCATGGACCCATGACTCCCACTCTGCTAGATGTTGTCATGATCACTGGACTAGACATTAGCTCTCCCAATCCTGCTGCTCACAAAATGGCAGAAGTCCCCTTTAAACTCTCTTCCAAAGTCAACTACACAAATTGGGGTACTTACATGAGTCAGCACATGAAAACAAAAGGTCCAGTGACTGAGAAGGAACACACAGCCTTCTTAAATCTTTGGCTAGAGCACTTCATCTTCTGTGGCCCTTCTTTAGCTCCAACCAAGAACTATCTTCCCTTGGCCTATCACCTGGCCCATGGCAATCGCACCGGCCTAGGTAAACTCTTCCTTGGAGAAACCTATAGATATCTCCATTTGATGACATCTAACTTGCTCAATAAAAAGAAACTGAGAACTGGAGGCCCTTGGTGGTTCATTCAGTTGTGGACACAACTGTACTTTCAGCATCATATTTCCAACTTCCAAGGCCTGACCAAGAACTCTTTCCCCGATGAGAGTGGCAAACCAATCAGATGTACTAGTTACGGCCAAGCTTTGTTCAGTCTCCCTGGCAGTAAACTGAATTCAACAGATGCAGCAAATTGGTTTAGAGTCTTCTACAAAGGACTAGACAATCCTCTCTACTTCCCGTTTACTGAATCTGAATCCTTTGAGAACCCCACTGTCTTTAGATTAGATAACTTTGCCGATGACGACAGCACTCGGCATCTGTATTCTCTGATGATTCGACCTGGTTTCCTCCCCGTTGGCATCAGCACCTCTAATAGAATTATCAAGCCAGGTTATGAATCTTACCAACCAGCCATAGCAGCTCGGCAATTTGGCCTAGGACAGGTCCCTCCCCACTTCCATATTCACCACTTGGTGGAGAGCAGAGCCGATCTGCCTGACGGTCTTACCAGTTCAAGATGCTACATCATATTTGATGACCTCCACATCCCAATACCAGCCAATCTGTCCTTTACCTCTTCATCAATCGGCTTTGATACTTGGTGGAACATGTGGAAAACTCATGTCTTCAGAAAAGCTCTAGGTCCTCGACTGCAGCAAATCGATCCTGAATATGTAATCCCCGAGGAAGAGGTACTGAATTTATGTACTTTATTCCTCCTGAGTCCTCTATCCCTTTCTCTTGGCTAATCCTGCTCATCCTGTTAGCAGCAACAAGATAGTCCAGAACCTACGACCAGCACTGGGAAGCCATTCCACTTTCTTCCAACTGCTCCTGATGTACTCTTCTCCAAAGGATCACCACCAATGAAGAAAGTGATAATGTCTGTTCAGCCAGGCTTACTTCAGTTGGCTTCCAAGCGAAGACAAACTTCTGCAAGCGTGGCCCCCCCCCGAGTCTTGACCAAGAAAAGGAAGATGATCACAAGGCGAGTGATCAAGAAACCAGCACCAGCTTCTTCGAGTCCATCAGAGTCTAATACCAACCAGGTAACTCATTTCTCTGAAACTTCTTCTTTATCTCATACATGTGTACTCTGGTTGACTGTAATTCTATTTTCAGGACGCAGCTGAAGAAATCCCCAATGCAGAAAACCTGTATCAACATGAGCTAGCTGCAACTCCTGATGCACTGTCGGATGCAAGCGAGGAACAAGCCAATGCAGTAGATGCTCTTGACGTCAACACCAGCTCTAACAGGACGATTGCTCCTGAATCGCCCAGCACTTCTCCAGAACAAGTAACTTTACAAAACCAATTCTGAAGCAGCCGATAGCCCCATAAATGCATCTTGCTCTAACTCCAGATATGTCCATAGGATTTTGACATTTCAGGTTTACTTTCCTTTGACCCGGCATCAATGGGTCTGACTCTCCCTGGAGCAGAAACATCATCTTTACAGCAATCGGCTAGGTTGGCACATCAGCTTCAATTCATCAAGGATCTACTATCTGCTCCGATCACTGCTCTGGTTGATGATTCCAGCAAGATAAAGAACATCTTCGAGCAAATAGAAACCCAACTTCCGGAGCCGTTGCAAATCAAGCTCTGGCCAGCCAGCAACCTTCCATTCTTTCAGATAGAAGTGAATAAAGCACAACAACGGATGGAAGCACGTCGCTCTCAAGCTTCTCTGAAAGCTGACATTACCCAAAAGTGCAAGGCCCTCAACCAGAAGAAGGCAACTCTAGATACCAAAGCTGACGTGTCTATCAACAAGAAGCGACTCGACCACCTGAAGAAAGAACTGGCAGAACTTGAAGAAAAGGTTTGTACCACCAAGAAGCTCATCCAGGCCGAAGAAACTTCCATTGCAAACTCCAAACAAGAGACCCAGGAAATAACCGAGCAGATACAAGCAGAGTTTGCAGAAATAAGCACCTTGAGTCGGCAGATAGTAACTGGCGATGACAAGGATGACGAAGCAATCATAGCACGAGCAGACGCCGTCCGTATAGAAGCCATCCATGTCATAGAAGAATTCCTGAACTAGTAGATAGGTTCAAGATACAATTAGTACTGCCTGTTAACCTGAAAGTTGTACTTGTTTAAAAACATCTCAAGTTGATGGTTATACATCGGCTATCTTTCTTTACCGGCCAACTCAACGTGTTGGCCTATCATCATCATTTTTTTTACCAGCCAACTCAACGTGTTGGCCTGTCATCATCATATTATTTTTTTACCGGCCAACCCAACGTGTTGGCCTATTACACTACAGCCAGATGGATCTCATCGGCTTTTCGTTACTCGCCTTTCCACATGCTCGGGAAATACTTCTTCAGATGCTGTCCATTGACAGCAACAGGAAACTTGACGCCGTCCAATTTCTCGAGCATGTACGCATTCCCAGGCAAAACCTGATCAACCTTGTACGGCCCATGCCAAGTTGGAGACCATTTACCGAACTTTTTATCTTTGTTCCCAACGGCAATACTGCCTCCCAAACCAAGTCTCCCACCTGGAAATCCTTAGGCTTGACCTTCTTGTTGTATGCACGGGCGACTTTAGCCTTATTTTCTTTGATCTTTTCCAACGACCAATGTCTTAGTTCCGTTAGGTCCTCCACGTTGTCATTCATCAAGGCTGCATACTGTTCAGCAGATAGATCAATCTGAAACTCAACACGCCTTGATCCGCCTGTGATCTCCCACGGTAGCACAGCATCCTGGCCGTAGACTAGATGGTACGGCGACGTCTTGGTGGACCCATGACACGAAATACGATATGCCCACAAAGCTTCTGATAACACCTCATGCCAACGCCTAGGATATTCATCGATCTTTCTTTTTATGAGCTTGATGAGGCTCTGGTTGGATGCTTCAGCCTATCCATTAGCTTGGGCATAATATGGAGATGATCTGATCAGCTTAATCCCTATGTCGTCGGCAAACTTTCTGAATTCCTCTGATATAAAGACCGATCCTCCATCGGTCGTAATGGTCTGAGGGATCCCAAATCTGTGAATGATGTGCTCTTTGACAAAGCTGATCACATCTCACCTCATGGGTACTGCCTCTACCCACTTTGTGAAATAATCTGTGGCAGCTAAGACCCATTGGTGACCCTTGCTAGACGACGGGTTGATCTGTCCAATCATGTCCATGCCCCAACCTCTGAATGGCCAGGGTTTGATGATAGGATTCATCACTGATGCTGGCACTATCTGAATTTTGCCAAACCTCTGACATGCTTGACATCCCTTGTAATATTTAAAACAATCTTCCAGCATACTGGGCCAGTAATAACCCGATCGCCTAATCAGCCACTTCATCTTATGAGCCGATTGGTGAGTACCGCAGGCTCCTTCATGAACCTCATGCAAGAGCCGATTTGACTCTGAAGGTCCCAGACATTTAAGTAGCAGTCCTTCCAAGGTCCTGTAGAACATGTCATCCCCTGTCAGAACATACTTCATGGCCTTGAGTCTTATCCTTCTGGGTGCCCCCCGAGCCGAATCCTTCAAGTAATTGAAGATATCAGCTCTCCAGTCTCCGGGTTCTAGAAACTGAACCTCCACTTCAACTCCATCGGCTGTCTCCTTGTAGCCAGAAGCCATCTGTGCCAAATCATCGGCTTCATTGTTCAGAGTCCTGCGTATCCAGTGGAAATTGATGTACCTGAATCGTGACATCAACTCACAGCACTGCATCCATATCGGGAAAAGAGCCTCGCTCTCACACCTATATTCTTCCGTGAGCTGAGAAATCACCAGCTTCGAATCTCCAAAAATTTCCACCGCTTCTGCACCGGCTTCGAGAAGCAATTCCATCCCTTTGCGAATGGCTTCATATTCCACCAAATTATTTGTGCACGGGGCAGTCATTCTGATGGAGAAGGAGTAAGTCGCCCCACGAGGTGACACCAACAGAATTCCCTCACCGCATCCATCATCACAAGCCGATCCGTCAAAGAACATAGCCCAAGCACGAATAAACAATGCAGCAATATCAATGCTGATCCTGTCCGCAACAAGATCCGCCAGTGCTTGTCCTTTGACTGCTTTTGCAGGCTGATACCGGATATCGAATTCGGACAATGCAAACATCCATTTTCCAAGTCGGCCTGTAAGGACAGGGGCCGACAGCATATGTTTTATGACATCCGATTTGCATATAACAATTGTTTCCGCCGAGAGCAAAATATGGCGAAGCTTCGTACATGTAAAGTATAAGCAAAGACAAAGCTTCTCGATTTTAGGATACCTGGTCTCGGCGTCTAACATGCGCCTGCTGAGGTAGAAAACCACCCTCTCTTGGCCGTCATGCTTCTGTACTAGCACCGAAGCAATGGAAGTGTCACCCACGGATAGGTACACATAGAACGGCCTATCTTGCTGAGGGGGAACCAATACTGGAGGCTTTGACAAATATTTCTTGATTTCATCGAAAGCTTGTTGCTGTTCTGCCCCCCAGCGAAACTCATCATCGGATTTGATCTTTACTAATCCCATAAACGGCTCAATGCGTCCGGACAGATTAGAAATAAATCGCCTGACAAAATTAATTTTACCGATGAGTTTCTGCAACTCCTTCTTTGTAGTAGGTGGCTTCATCGTCTTTACAACTTCTTGACTCTTTAGGCCGATCTCGATTCCCCGTTCATGCACCAGGAATCCCAGAAATTGACTGGCCGACACACCAAAAGCGCACTTCTTTGGGTTCATCTTGAGCCCAAACCTCCAAGTCCGCTCCAAAACTTGACGCAGATCTTCTAAATGCCCCCAGCTGATTTGGACTTGACCACGACATCATCAATATAAATCTCTACCAGCTTGCCGATGAGATCATGGAAAATGTAATTCATAGCACGTTGATACGTTGCACCGGCATTTTTCAGCCCGAATGTCATAACCAAGTACTCGAACAAACCAACTGCACCTGGTACTATGAACGCAGTCTTGTTCACGTCCTCTGGGGCCATGAAGATCTGGTTGTAACCAGCATTGCCATCCATAAAACTCATCATTTTGTGGCCAGCAGCTGCGTTGGTCAATGTTTCTGCAACAGGCATCGGGTATTCGTCCTTTGGTGTTGCTCTGTTGAGATCTCTAAAATTGACGCAAACACGCCATCGGCCATCCTTCATTTGTACCGGTACCACGCTAGAGATCCATTCTGCATATCGGCACGGCCTGATGAACCCGGCATCCAGCATCTTCTCCACCTCTTTCTTAACTTCTTCTAGGACTTCGGCCTTCATCTGACGTGCTTGTTGCTGAAACGGCCGAAACCCTTTCTTGAGCGGGAGCCGATGCTCGACTATGCTCCTATCCAGTCCGGGCATCTCGGTGTAGTCCCATGCGAAGCAATCCCGGTATTCTTTTAGCAGTGCAATCATCTCCTCTCGCAAAGCTGGATCCAAATTCTTGCTGATAAATGTCGGCCGTGGCTTATCCCCAGGGCCGATGTTAATCTCTTCCAAATCATCAGCTGATGTGAACCCGTATCCGAGTTTGCCGTCGTCTGAAAAATCAGCTGCGAACGCAAGCGAGTCTTCATTATCCACAAGATCAGTGGCAAACACAGGGAGATGACAAGAAAAATTATTTGGCCAACCGCGTGGGCTGGCCACTTTTACACTTTCAGTATCATTCGAAACCCAATAGTCAATAAGTGGCCAACTGCCAGAGCAGGCCATCATGTGTACATGGTGTAACAATTCCGACCACAAACAGAATTCTTCTATTTTTTGGGGCCGATCGCTGGGACCGGCCTCTCTATTTCTATTACACCCCGTGGCTAACCAGGATGCATCTATTCTGTGAGGCCAGTGGATAAGACCAGCCTCAGTCCGTTTTTTGTCGCCTCGTTCCGATCACAGTCTTCCAGGGCGATCCCTGAGATCGGCTCTTGTCCTTCCACATCCCTGGCGTTCATATCTGCGACCGAGACCTCGCTGGAATCATCTGCAGGGACCACTTCTACTTCATCGCCATCCCATTGGACGAGGTACTGATGCATTGTGGAGGGGATACAACAGTTGGCATGAATGCAGTCCCTTCCAAGCAGCACTGTGTATGTACTCTTGCTGTTAACGATGAAGAACGATGTTGGTACAGTCTTGTGGCCCACTTTCAGCTCCACGTTTAGGACCCCCCATTGCCTCTGATGGCTGTCCATTGAATTCATTAAGCATCACATTGGTCTTGATCAGATCGGCAGAAGAACGACCCAGTCGGCGCAGCACAGAGTATGGCATCAGGTTGACTACGGCACCAGTGTCGATCAACATCCTGTTCACAGGCTTGCCATTGATGAAACCCTTGAGATATAACCCCTTCAGGTGCTTGTAGCTCTTCTCCTTGGGCTTCTCGAAAATAATTGGCCGTGGGCCCAGATCCAGCTGCGCGATGGCCGATTCTTCCGGTTGGGGTGCTCGAAAATCTGACGGGAGCACGAACACCATATTCACATCAGCCGATGGCTTCTCATCGGCTTTTGTCTACTTGGGGCGCCACTCTATTCTTGGAGGGCGCCTTTCCTTCCTTCGCGGTCGCCTGACTTGCTCCGCGAGATCCGGACGCGCCTTCCTTAGCACGTCGAGGTACTTTGCTTCTGCCTCTTCCAGATTGCGCAAGCATTGTACTCTGCGCTTCTGCGACCGATTAAGCCCGTCAGGACACCACCGTGGGTGATGGTACCTGTCTTCTTCCTCTGGCTCGGAATCACCCCTGGATGGGCGCCTCACGTGGTCATCCTGACGCGTTCTGGGCCCCAAGCACCGGAACACTGATGTCTTCTCCTGCTGGTGTCCTCGAGGCCTGCACTCCAAGCAATCATCTATAGTAGGTAATCGGCTCATGCCGAAATTCCAACAGTACCTGAAGAACGGGCAATGCCAGTGGTCGCGTATAGCCTGGCGTCTCCCCAATGTCCTTCCTGAGCGGTGCTCGTACTCGTCTTCTTCCAATTCATATCGGCAGCGTAGCTGGTACTGGTACTGGTATTTTTCCAGAAGCCGATTAGAAGCTAGAAGCTGATTGCGGATGTGGCGCACCTGCTCTTTAGTTACATGCCTCTATTCCAGCTCACGTTCATCTTGTGGCCGTTTGCCAGAAGCGGCCTCTCTCCTCTGCTTATCATGGTGGCGCATGGGTCCCACCATGTTGATCTGGAATGCCAAGTCCTGGCCCTCGGATCCAAAAGCTGACAGCTCCACCACGTTAGCTTGCGGGAAGGGCTTGGTGTCAACCTTCATCGTGTGTTGAGCCAGGATTAATCGGCCTTGCTCGATAGCCGATTGTATCTGACGACGTAGCTCCTTGCATTCACCCGTAGAATGAGTGAACGAGTGGTGCCATTTGCAGTACAACCTCCCCTGCAGCTCTTGTGCCGTCGGTAGCTTGTGATTCTCTGGAAGCTTCAGCTGTTTCTCTTTGAGGAGCAGATCAAATATCTGCTCTACCTTAGTCACGTCGAAGTCGAAGCCCTTCACAAGCCCCTGCTGTTTGACCCACTTGCACGGGACAGGGTTTGCCCCCCGGGTCCACTCTGCCACGGCCACTTCTTGCTCTTCACTAGAGTCATCAGATTCATCCGCCTGGGCCATGTTTACATGGAGCTTGAACTTGTCCTGGTACAGCTCAGGATGGTAATGCTCGTATGCTGTAAGCTTCTGCACCAGGTGCGCCAGAGACGTGAACTCCAACTGAAAAGCTGCATCCTTGATCGGCTTAGCAAGTCCTAGGACAGCCAGATCGACTGCCTCCTTCTCTGTGATGCGCGATGAGTAGCATCGGTTCTTGACTTCTCTGAAGCGCTGTATGTACTCTGACACAGTTTCTCCTCGCTTCTGCCTGACTTGGGCGAGGTCGGCAATTCCAGCTTCAGCAGCCTCCGAATGGTACTGGGTATGGAATTGATCTTCAAGCTGCCTCCAAGTCCGAATCGAATCCGGAGCCAGTGATGCATACCATCCAAAAGCTGGGCCTGTAAGGGATTGGCCGAAGAACTGGACCCTCAACGGATCCGACACTGAGATCATCCCAAGCTGCGTCAAGTATCGGCTCACGTGCTCGATGGAGCTGGCTCCCTCTGACCCGTTGAACTTGGTGAACTCAGGGAGCCGATACTTGGGCTGCAGTGGGATCAAGTCATAGTCGCTTGGGTACGGCATGGAATAGCCGATTGCTTTCCTCTTGGGTAGGATGCCGAACAGGTCTCTCAGTATTGCACTGACCTGCTCCACACTAAGAACTCCTGGGGCCGATGGCTCAGCACTCGGCCCAGTAGCGTACTTTGCCAGCCACGCTTGTTTCTCCGCGTCTACTCCAGAAGCTCCTGGGTTCACCATCTGCACCGAGCGTGTTGGACTGACGCTGTCAGGGATGTAGGCGCACGTGTAGCCATGCGGAATCTCCTTGGGTGGCTCGGTGAGGAACTGGCCTTCTCTAGGATCACCGCCGATCTTGTGGACGACGTAGATCGGCGAGCTCTGTGGTCTGGGAGTTGCAAATGAGAACGGCAGTTGCGGCCTAGAATGCAGTGCAGCTTCCTCTGTGTGACTCCCCAGGATTGGCCCCGATGGAGAGTACTGGTTCTTGATTATTTCCTGGATGATGCGATGCGCCATGCGCTCGAGTTCGTTCATCAGGCTCTGAGAGTGCCGATGAAGCGCATGGGCCACCATGTAGTTCATCTCCTGACGTAGGGCTCTGGTGCGCTCTTCAGATGGTACAGACAGATCTACATTGTCAAGAGCGCCTTCTGGTGAGAACCCCTTCCACCTGATGCCATGGTTGCGAGTCTTCTCAAAAGAGCCGATGAGATCGGCTTCCAGCAGAGCTTTGATCTCATCATACTTCTTCTTGTGTTCAGGAGGAAGCTCTTCATACGTGACGGGCTTGGGAGCGGGTTCTTGATCTTGAGCTCCAGTCATTGTTGCAGTGGACGTTTTTGCCGAGAAGGGTCCCACCGAGCGTGCCAGAATGTGTTGTCAGTCGAAACCCACCGGCAAGCAGCGACGGGCAACACGAAGAGCCAGGAGGTTGCTGGGGCGCTGGCAGGCACTGCTCCCTCGTCGACGGCCCGCAATTCCGTCACGCGCCCGGAGGATGTGTGAAAACTGGGCATGCCACCTGACCTATACCCGATCAGGAGGGTGCAGACGTGCTCCGAACAGTTTCCTGCATACAAAGACACGTGTAAAGAGCTGATTGAGTTCCGGTGTCAGATGGGATCTGATTGTATCCAGATATAATAAATAAAGCAAATAACTATAAAACTGCTTCAAATAAATCTAATTGATCTAATCCACGATGGTAACAGCTTCACTGCTAGATCGGAACATCCTACACGTGACTAGGCCTAATGAACATAACAGATAACTAAACCACAACCCAAAACAGAGGCCTAAGAACTAGCAAGAGCCGATTCCCAGAACAATCCCTATCAAGGCTGAGATAAAGCATCTATTACACCACCGGATCATCCAATCCGTTTGCAAGGCCTAACCTAGCAGATATTACGCCAACTCTTAAGATAAGAGCAAACCAGATCAGATCAGATCTACTAAACATAAAAGAAGCAGGGTGTTGCCTCTGTGCAACTAATTCTATGCGACAAGAACTAGCATGAGATTGAAACGTGACTGCACAGAGACAACATGATATTCGTAGATGATAAGCAACGAAGCACAACAGATCTACTAAAAGCCATGCTACGAACATCATGATAACTAGTATTACTCGCCATCAAAAACGCTTCAGTACGAGTAATACCAAGGTAAAAGCAAAAACAATACTGCCCTGATCGCAAGAAGCGATCAGGGCAGCATGGCGCTTACTTGGATGAAACCCTAGGATTAGGGGTGGCGATGCGCCGAGAGTTGTTGTTTGCGAGTCATGATGACGCTCTCTTTACGAATAACAAAGGATACATATTTATAGTCCGGAGACTTGGGAAACAATCTAAACTAATCTTGTCCCGATAGGACTCTATCTCTAACCTTGAACTAAATCTAAAGATACATGGCCCATGTGGCCCAGATGCTCACCCAGGAGCCGATTTACAAGTCTTCTTAGTCTTCTGCTTTGAGCCCATCTTGCTTTCGGCCCATAAATTAATCCTGTTAATTTATGGCGATAACAACTCCATATTATACTGGGCTGATCTAGAAAAAAATTCCATCTGTTCTTTTTCTCTGGAGTTACCAAATTAAAATTGACCTATTTGACTGTCTTGAGACAAAGAAATGATGAATCGATCGCTGCTTTCATTCAAAGGTTCAGAGATGTCAAGAACCAATGCTACAGTTTGGTTCTGTCAGATCAGCGGTTGGCCAACGCAGCATTTAATGGACTTTTGCCGCATATCAAAGACAAGTATGCGTCGCAAGAGTTTGAGAGAATCAGTCAGATTGCAAGCAGGATGACAGGAGAGACTCAGTCCTACGAGTCTAAGAAGCCTTTTCAGAAGAAGATGAATTTAGTGGAATATTCTGCTGATCAGGATTCTGATGAGGAGCAAGAAACGGTCGCATCGGCTGAATGGATTCAGAACAACAAGAAGCCGGTGATGTGTCCATTTGGGAAGAAGGAACCCGAGTCGTATGGGTTTGACATCACCAAAGCCGACAAGATCTTTGACTTATTAATGTCAGAAGGGTTGATCAAATTAAAACCATATCACAAGATCTCGTCGGAAGAGGAGCTCAAGAACATGAAGTACTGCAAGTGGCACAACGCCACATCGCATGGTACAAATGAGTGCAAAGTCTTCCGACAGCAGATTCAGTTGGCCTTTGAACAAGGAAAACTGAAATTTGAGACTCCTAAGAGGACGATGAAGATTGACCAGCATCCATTCGCCACTAACATGGTGGACATGGCCAATGACAAAAGTCTTCCTCAAGCTAAGATCCTGACATCATCATCGACCATAAAATCTGGAGCCGAACGTTCTTCGGCACCACGGAGGTGTGTTACGTCTCAGATGCTGTTGACCAAGTTCTAGCATGACCGCGAAAGACAGCAGCACAGAGAAGAGAAGGCACGTCGTGAAAAGGAACATTGGAGGTGACATTTTGTTGTTTACTGCTGGGAAGAAGGGTTGACATTGCCATCGGCATATGATTGTCCCGAATGCAATGGTCAAGGCAGCCAATCATATAAAAAACCACATCATGATGATGAGTCTTACCGACGTGAGCGTACTCCTGTGCATGATCGGCTAGGAAAAAAATATCGGTGCATGATCTACTGGGGGCAGGACTATGCTACGTGATCCTGCTGGAAGAAGAGTGCCTGCACATAATCGGCTGGAACATATGGCCGATGACAGGGTGCAAGATGATCCACCGATGCGTAGAGATCCCGAACGTGAGCTGCATTCAGATCGCACTAGTCAACCTCAATGGTGTCCAGGAGGATTGACCAGATCACAAAAGAGGCGTGTTCAAAGACTACGTCAGCTAGAGATCATAGAAGAAGAGCAAGAATAGACTCTAGGCAAGAAGGGAGTCAGAGCGCAAGTTTGGCGTGCTAAGCCGAGAGCCGATGATGATCAAGATTCTGGGTCATCGGCTGCGCCGATTAACATGGTTTTTATAATGCCAAAGGAATTCATGGCGCCGGATGACGAAGATCAAGAGCCAGAGTTAGAAGAAGTTATGGCACAGTAGAATTTGGAACCATTACCGGCAACATTTGAAAAGCCAGAGGATGATAAAAGGCAACATCTTAAAGCATTGTTTTTGAAGGGTTTTGTCGATGGCAAGCCGGTTACAAAGATGCTTGTTGATGGGGGTGCAGCTGTGAACATAATGCCCTATGTGATGTTACGCAAATTAGGAAAAAATCAGGACAATTTGAGGAAAACTGATATGATGCTCAAAGATTTCGAAGGAGTCGTGTCTCCTACACTGGGGGCATTATGCGTCGATCTAACAATTGGCAATAAAACCCTTCCTACCACTTTCTTCGTTATTAATGGCAAAGTTTCTTACAGTTTGCTCTTGGGTCGAGTTTGGATTCATGCCAATTGTTGCCATCTACTATGAATCAATGTTTAATTCAGTAGATTGATGATGTTGTTGAAATAGTATCTGCTGATTCATCGTTCAGTGTGGCATCGGCTGAAGCTCACATAGTAAGTTATGACCACATGAATTGCCTTTCTGGTCAAGCATGGGAGAAGGATTTCTTTCGAGTGTCTGATTATGAAATCGCATCAACGCAAGATGGGAGTTCTTCAGATGAGTCTTGATCGATGAGGAACATGGCCGGTTGTGACATCAGTCGGAATACTAAGGAGTATTGCCTTTAGTGCAAAAAATGTGTTAAGCCGATTGTAAGTTAGGTACATCGGTTGTAACATGGCCGACGCGATATGAGTCGCCCTTAGAGCAATAAGATATGAAGAAAGCATATTTCTGAAATTTGGTCAGATTGTTTGCAACTTCTGGAGGTTACAGTACATCACATTAGAAAAAGTTTTTACTGCCATAAAAAAAAGAAAAAGTTTTTACAGTAATCCTAGGGCCTCTTGGATCACTTTTATCGCACGCAGGCGAATCTGATCGGCCTCTTGAATTACCTGGTTATCGCTCTCCGATGAACCAGGAATTTGTTATAGACTCTTGTGAAGCTGATATGCTCGACAAGCGTGCTCTTGCTTCTCTCCTTCGAGTCTGGTGATGGCCGATGGGATTTGCGAGAAATCATGATCTGCAGTGTCTATTGCTTGGTTTACTCGGCGAAGCTCCTATAGAAGATGATCACGCTTGGCTTCCAATTCGGCCTTGTTTCTGTGGATGGCAGCCTGAGTATCATTCAGAGACTTGATTTTGTCACATGCTAACTTTACAAGGTCCTTTGAGTTGTCTCTTTGGCTGGCAATTTCCTCTTGCTAGAGGCGATCGGCAAGTTGTTTCTGGGCCTTGAGGACTTGCACACGGTGGCTCTCGATGAAGGCTGCAAGAGTTAGCACTTCTTCAATTGATTCTAGGAGTTTGCCTTCCAGATCTTCTAAGATGGCACGAATCGGCTTAGCATCTTTAACTTGTTGGCCGATGTCTTGGTGTAGAAATTGAAGTGTTTCCTGAAGCTTGGCCTTGACATTGTCAAACAATGCAATTAATTCAGCCGATGTCTCTTCTTCTTCCTCTTGAGAAGTAGCTCCGATCTGGAAAGAGAACATGCTGTTATCTGGAGATTCTTGTGCCTGAAAAGGAAAATATGGGATCAGGATAGCCGATGAAAATAGTGAGTATTATGAATCGGTTCGAGAAAGGGAGTTCACCTATTTTAGATTGATTTCGTCACAGTTAGACCCAGCAGGAGCAAGGGGCAATAATGAGGAAGGCGGGATCATGATGTTCGGCTGATCAGATGATCCAATTAATGCTTGATCGGCAAGCTGAAAAGTGATTGTCAGAAATTTGCAAAATGATTTTGCAAATAGGTTCTGAAATTATACCTGGATTAATGGGGAATTTGTCTTGGATTTCCTGGGGGCTGAAGGTGAGTGTTGCACCTGATAGAATCAAAGAAGAAGAGATGTCAGATTCAGGGTCATGAAAGAATTTGAGCATTTGCTGAATGAATCAATACCTGAATAATTGATGATGTATGAGGAGGTGTGTTCTAAGAATCTTCTTCTTCTTAGATTGATCCTTGGGAACATCTTAACAACAAATTGGAGATATGTTCAGTATCCAGGTGAGATAAGGTCACAGGTAAATTCGGAACTTTACCTTCTGAAAGAGGAGAAGGGGGATTGTTGGGGATGCCACCTTCGGCTATCGACCGAAGGCCCGCGGTCCATTCGGATTCAACGACAAGGTCTTCTGCTGGCGCAACGACTTAAGCGAAGATGAAGGCAAGCGAAGAGAAGTGAAGACCAAGGCGCTGACAGTGAAGATGAAGGCAAGCGAAGAGAGGCGAAGACCAAGGTGCCAACGGCGAAGACGAAGGCAAGCGAAGAGAGGCGAAGACCAAGGCGCCAACGGCGAAGACGAAGGCAAGCGAAGAGAGGCGAAGACCAAGGCGCCAACGGCAAAGTCGAGGATAGCAAGGAGATTCAGCAAGAGTCGACGGTGGAGCCATGCGAGGAGCAGCGGAGAAAGGCGTCGGGGAGCAAGCGCGCCAGACGCCGCGAAGTCCAATTTCACCGAATGATGACGTGTGTCTGGGCCCAATGGGCAGTAGGGGCCAGAATGTGATCTACTGAATGATGTAAAAATACAGTTGAGCCCCTAGAATATTCCGGGAATATAGTTGTTATGGGGCATTAATAACTGAGGGTGGTAGGTGAACCGTCACCTATAAATACCCGTCCCCTGAACATTGATGGCACACATTGAATAGAGAGAGTGAATTCAGCTTGATTGTGCGAAGCTGTTGTGTTCGGCTTTGAGTTGTTCTCTTCTCCTGGTGTGCTCACTTCTCACTGTTGTAGTGTTCGTTCGTTCCGGAGGCACTCTCCACCAATAGTTTGGCGCCCACCCGTCGGTTCGACACACCATGCCACAGCACATGGCGGCAAAGAAGAAGGGAGACGCTACTACCACTTCGGCAGACACGGCGACGGTGACACCTCCACAAGACGAAGCTACCACCAGACAAGGCCCAACAACCGGTAACGAAGACATATCCGTCGAAGACATCGCAGAAGGAGAACAAGAAGTCGATCTGCTGGACCTCGGCATCTTCGCCGAAGACATCGCAGCAATGCGAAGAGTCGATGCTCGCCTCGAAGAGGCGCGAAGAGCTAAGAGACAAGCTCTTCAGGAAGAAACTACGGAGCCGCAAATCATCACGAGGGCGAAGGGGAAGGAAATAATGTTGACCGACGTAGAAAGACAAGAGCAGTACAACAAGCTACAAGAAGAAGAGCTTCGCTGCAAAGCGTTACAAGAGAAGATCAGAGCACAAAGGCTGTTGCTCGAGAAAATGCAGGCACCACAACCGCCACCGCCACTGCCGAAGAACACGAGCGCAACCAACCCACCAAGACATACACCAAGGGTCCGAACAAGGACCATACCAATCGAAGAGATTTCCGATCAGTCTGAGTCGGAGGAGGAAGAATATTATCGAAGGGGTCAACCGCGAAGAACACCATTGTCCGAAGAGTTGGAGGAGATACAATGGCCACATCGTTTCAACCCAGCAGTACTGCCTCAGTTTGACGGAGAGTCCGACCCCGAAGAGTTTCTCCTAAAGTACGAAGCCACCATAGAAGTAGCAGGAGGAGGCACAGCGTGCAAGGTGAAGGCACTTGTCCTCGCGCTGCGAGGCCTAGCTCAGCGATGGTTTGCAAACATACCTTCCGGAAGCATTCAATCATGGAACCAGCTCTGCTCTCAGTTGTGTTCAAGCTTTGAGCCGTCAGGCCTGACGAAGTCACATCCTGCAACTTCCACAACTTGAAGCAAGGAAGCATGACTTTACAAGAGTACCTTCAGAGCTTGATAAAGCTTCGCGCAAGAGGGTCAGACGTCACCGACCAGAGTATTATTGACTCAGTGGTCAAAGGGATCAGCCTAGGCCCGTGCGGGGAGTACTTAACCCGATGAAGGCCGAAGATAGTCACCAAGTTGTTTGAGATAATGCAAGAATATTGCGTATCTGACCGAGCGAAGAGTCAAAAACTCGAAGAAATGAATGAGCAGAGGAAGTCACGGAACAGTGAGAGGTTGCACCAGAAGCCATGGCATTCTGACCAGTCGAAGCAGCACAAAACTGTCAATAGTGTCTCCGAAGAGGAGTCACGGGATAGCAGGCACCACAAGAACAAGAGTGGCAGAGATCATCGCGAAGACAGATCTAGCCGCAAAGACAGATTTACCCATGAAGGCAGATCTAGCCGTGATGACAGGTCAAGCCGCGAAGATAGGTACAATCGCGAAGACCGTTACTAGAAAGGCCAAAGAGAAAAGGGGGCCGAAGAGAAAAAAAATGCCATTTTGCTATTTCCATGGCAAAGATCAAGGTCATTGGACCAATGAATGCCCAATTGCAATTGAAATGAAGGCAGAGCTCGACCGCAAAAATGCCCAGTCAACAAAACCAGTCAATTACACCTCGCAACCACCGCAACAAGTTTCCCTTCCACCCACTACCTGGACCCCAACACCAAATTGGCCGATATCTTACCCAGTCTACAACTGCAACCCATCATACACACCTCAAATGTCATTACCTTCGCATCAATCCATGCCACCACCTTCGCACCAGCCGATGCCGATGCTACCCGCTCCGCAGTATGCCAACACATGGTCAAGGAGCTCCACACCTTTGCCACCACCACCAAAGCTTGAGCCAGGACAGATCCCGAAAAGAGCAGCAGATGCCCCCTCCGGCAGTATGGGCAACATCATCAATGCCATCTCCGGAGGGTCCAATGAACCAGTGCACGAGACGAAGAGACAGCACAAAGAATATTTCAGAACAGTGTCTCATGTGAGAGAAGGCAAATGTTTCCGTACTCCGTGGTCGCATGTCCCGATATATTTCACGCAGGCAGATCTTCGACTGCAGCATCATCCACATAATGACCCCCTCATCATCAAAGCTAACATTGGCAAGATCTCGGTACACTTCGCTGGGAATGATGTTGGAAGAATCTTAGTAGACAATAGCAGCTCCGCAGACATTCTGGTATGGCAGTGCTTCGTCAAGATGGGATTAACAGAGCAAGCTTTGCAGAAATCTCAGTACCCGCTCATTGGCTTCGGAGGCAAGAGAATCGAAGCCCTTGGCAAAATAGAGTTCAACGTCACATTCGGCGAAGGGGCTACTCAAAGAACAGAAGCAATAACCTTCGATGTGGTAGACATCAATTACCCCTACAATGCCATCTTCGGCCGCAACACGCTAGTGAAGTTTGCAGCTGTAATCCATCAGTCGTATCTGTGTATGAAGATACCTTCGGCAGGGGGAGTCGTGACTATCTACGGCAATCAAGAAGAAGCACGCAGGTGCGAAGATAACGCATACAACACCAACAAGACTGTGCACATCATTGAAGCGTCCGAAGAGGACACCGAAGCATTTGTTGCCGAAGACACGCAAAGAAACCAGAAAAGCAAAGGGGTGTCACCAGTAGAACACACAAAGAAGGTACCGCTATGCGAAGATGTACCTGATCGCATGGTGATCATCGGCAAGGAGCTCGAGGAGCACGAAGAGGCAAGGCTCATACAATTTCTAAGGAACAATCAAGACGTCTTCGCGTGGTCCTCGTCGGACTTGCGAGGAGTCAGTCGAGAAGTCACTGAACACACACTTACAGTTAACCCGAAGGCAAAAACAATAAAGCAGGGACAGAGGTCAATGTCCGAAGAAAGGAAGAAAGCAGCGCAGGGCGAGGTGCAGAAGTTGCTAGATGCAGGCGTCATTCGCGAGGTACAGTACCCTGAGTGGTTGGCAAATGTTGTTATGGTACCAAAGAAGAATGGGAAATGGAGAATGTGCATCGATTTCAACAACCTTAACAAGGCATGTCGAAAGGATGAATTTCCTTTGCCTCGCATCAACAAACTGGTTGACGCGGCGGTAGGCTCAGAAATGCTGAGCATGTTGGACTATTTCTCCGGATATCATCAATTTTTTATGAACAAGGCAGACGAAGAGAAAACAAGCTTCACCACCCCCATCGGGACATACTATTATGTCAGAATGCCAGAGGGTCTTCGCAATGCGGGTTGTACATTTAACAGAATGATCAAGAAGGTGCTCGGGGATCAACTGGACAGAAACATCTCCGCATATGTGGACGATGTGGTCGTTCGAAGCATGAAGGGGGAAGATCACATACAAGATCTTCGCGAAACATTTGCAAACCTTCGCCAGCACGGGCTGAAGCTAAACCCGGAGAAATGTGTCTTCGGCGTTCGAAGAGGCAAGCTATTGGGTTGCATGATCACCGAAAGGGGCATAGAGGCAAACCCTGAGAAGATTGAGGCAATCAGGCAGATGAAGCCGCCAACCACAAAGAATGGGGTCCAAAATTTGACAGGTAGGCTAGCTTCGCTGAACAGATTCATTTCCAGGTCGGCAGAGAAATGCCTTTCATTCTTCAAGGCATTGAAAGGAACTGGCAACATGCAGGGGGTGAAGAACAAGCGAAGGCTATCGAAGCCTGAAAAGCATACATAGAAAATCTGGCAATTATGTCCAGCCCTTCGGCGAAGGCAGAGCTATTATTGTACATTGCCACTTCGAGTGCGGCGGTCAGCGCAGCCCTCGTCGAAGAGCGTTCAATCGAAGACGAACTTAAGCAAGTTCCCATTTATTTTTTCTCCGAAGCCCTGAGTGGCTCGAAACTATTATATTCTGAGATGGAGAAAATGGCTTATGTAGTTGTCATGGCTTCGCGGAAACTTCGCTATTATTTCCAGAGTCACAAGATAAAAGTCCCAACTTCGTTCCCTCTTCGGGACAAGTTTGTAAACATGGAGGCCTCCGGCAGAATAGGCAAATGGGACACAAAACTAGTGGAGCACACAATTGATTTCGTCCCCAGAATAGCAATCAAGTCCCAGGTCTTGGCAGAATTCATTGCAGATTGGACTCTGGCAATGCCTTCGCAAGAACCACCGAAGTTAGAATCAATATGGCAGCTTGAATGTGATGGGGCATACCAGAGAGATGGAGCAGGGGCTTCGGCAATACTGACAGCCCCTTCGGGTACACAATTGAAATATGCAGTGAGGCTTGACTTCAAGGGGTGTACAAACAATGTCGCTGAATACGAAGGCCTACTCTTGGGTCTTCAGAAGGCAATAGCCCTGGGGGCGCGAAGGCTGTCAATCAGAACCGACTCTGAGTTAATCACAGGTCACATCAACAAATCCAATAGAGCATTGAAGCTAGAGCTAGCAAAATACTTAGCAGCTGTGCGAAGCATGGAGAAAATTTTCCTTGGGTTCAGCATACGAAGCTTCCCCAGAGCACAAAACAAGCAAGTTGATATATTGGCGAAGGCCGCAGCTCAATACGATCCTCTACCACCTGATGTGTTCTTTGAAACTTTGAAGCAAAGCTCCGTTAACTATGGCGAAGAGCCTGCAAAGTTCATCAATGCTATAACAAGCAAAGATTGGAGGGCCACCATAATGGCCTATCTTCGTGGACACTCCGTCCCGGAAGATGACAAGCAAGAGAAGAGAATGGCGCTTCGCGCCCGCAATTACAGAATCATCAATGGAGACTTGTACCGAGGTGGGGTCTGTGCGCCCCTCCTCAAGTGCATCTCTCACGAAGAAGGCAGACAGTTGCTCAAAGAGATTCATGCAAGCATGTGCTCTTCACATATTGCGACGAGGGCATTGGTAGGCAAAGCTTTTCGTGAAGGTTTCTACTAGCCTTCGGCGGTGGCAGACGCGACGAGGTGGTCCGCAAATGCCCAAATTGCCAAAGGCATGCACCATACAGCAAGTTTCCACCAGACGAAGTACAATTATTGCCTCCGGTGTGGCCCCTCGTACGCTGGGGCATCGACATCGTAGGACCCCTGCCCACGGCGCTAGGAAATTACAAGTATGCTGCAGTTGCAGTAGAATATTTCTCGAAGTGGGTCGAAGCTAAGGCACTCAGAGATATCACTGCCGGAGCCTTGCAGAAGTTTTTCTGGCAAAATATTGTATGCCGCTTTGGCGTACCGAAGGAGGTCACCATAGACAACGGCAAGCAATTTGACTGTGCCACATTCAGAGACTTCACTACACAGTTGGGGACGAAGCTATGCTTTGCCTCGGTCTATCACCCGCAATCGAATGGTGCGGTTGAGAGGGCCAACGGCATCATATTCGCGGGCATAAAGAAAAACATCACCGAGTTGCCGAAGGGGAAATGGATCGATGAACTGCCAAGGGTAATTTGGTCCCACAACACGACAGCATCAAGGACCACAAAATTTACTCCATTCAAGATGTTGTATGGCGAAGAGGCTGTCATGCCAGAAGAAATCAGACTCAGATCATGGAGGACGTCCGAAGAGGCAGGAGCAGCAGAAGAAGACATAAAGCCTTCGATTGACATGATCGAGGTCGGCAAGATACAAGCTGCAATCAACCTGGGCAGATACCAGGAAGAGACCCGAAGGTGGAAGAACAAAAATGTGAAGCCCAGAGAGATTCAAGAAGGAGATCTTGTGCTTCGCAGAATCCCGAAGGCCAAGCAGAATGGTAAAATGTACAGCAAATGGGAAGGACCGTTCATTGTAGCTTCCATGGTGAGACCAGAAGCCTGCAGACTTCGCACGATGGAAGGCGTCGAAGACCCATACTCATGGAACAAAGACATGCTGCAATAGTACTATGTCTAGGAACAGTGTAAGAGCCCGCGGAGAAAAATAACCGAAGGGGCTCAATAGCTTAGTCTTTATTTCCGCAATTTTCATTTTCTATTTGTGAAAAATTGGCACAATGTACTGAAGGGGCCATACTCTTTTCCTCACGGGGGAAGCCTTCGCACGTTTCAATTTGAGCGTCGAAGGTGTGAGGTTTTTAACAAGGCGGAACCCTGTGTAACCCCTTGTAAAATATAAATAAGGCCCCCAGAAAAGAGTGTCTTCAACAGCACGTAGATTCAAAGGGCGCCGAAGCATCTATCCCTCTTCGCCAAGCGAAGAGGGGAGTCATCGGCGCATAGAGCAAGCGATGACGCTTGAAAGAAGTAAGCACAGGTCGCAATCCCGAATAGGGGCTACGCTCCCCTTCGCTTCACTTCCGACTAAATTAATAACAAAGTCCTTATGTGTGAAGAACCTAAGGCAGAAAAGTCCTTCGGCGCGAACATCCGAAGGCAGAAAAAGTCCTTACGCGCAAAGAGCCTAAGGCAGAAAAGTCCTTCGGCGCGAACAGCCGAAGGTAGAAAAGTCCTTACGCGCGAAGAGCCTAAGGCAGAAAAGTCCTTCGGCGCGAACAGCCGAAGGCAGAATAGTCCCTACGAACGAAGAGCCTAAGGCAATAAAATCGTACGCGAAGTTACCTTAATAAGAATCTTGTGTGCGAGGACCTAAAGCTACATTGAAGGCACGTAAAAATTCATCACCCCCGCAAGCCGAACGAAGGGGGTGGCGCTTCAAAGAACCAGAGTATGCTTGAATGCAGCGTCGATGAACCAGTCAAACATGTTCACCCTCTCGTTTGAGCAAAAGGGGGGTGGCGCTTCGCAACACATGAAATTTTGCACAATCGAAGGGTAAACGAGGACATTGGAATACATTCATTGCATATACAAATCACAATGTGATACAATGCAAAAATACGCTTCACGAGAAAGCGAAGAGGATACAAATGTACACTTCGCTCGAAGGCAAAAAAGACTCAAAAAAAACAACACAAATTACGAAGTTACATTTGAAGTTTCTTCGTCGAAGATAATGCGGTCCAAGTCCGATATGACTTCGCGGACCGCAATATCTAATATTTCTCCGGCAGTTCGGCAAAGAAATGCTTCAAAGTCATCCCCTGCAAGCGAGGGCAACGCAACATTAAGAAGACTCTTCATCAAAAATTCCCTTGCGGTGGTACATAAATTTATGCGGCTCCATCACTTCCTCCACGGGCTCCGGCTTCGGCTCTAGAAGACCCATAGGAGCACTATAAGGCTTATCGGTGTCCAAAAGACATTTTATTTCGCGGTGAAGCCAGCGCTCAGATAGAATCTTCGCATGTTCTTCAGGATCGCACTGGAACTCCGCAAAAAAGCGCTTCATATAGGTGTTCCGATGTTCATATATACGTTTTCGTTCAGATCAAAAGTCTTCGAACGAAAGCCAAGGATGGAGAGCGCGGACTTTTTCCCAAGTTAAACCAGAAACATAAAAATTTCCGCGGTTCAGTCGCCAGGGTATGGTACCTTCGGTGATCTGCGCAGGGGCCAGCGCAGGGTCCTACGCAGATACCGAAGGAATTAGATACAATATTGTATTCGTCTTAAGTACAACAGTCTTAAATAACAAGATTGCTCGGCCTTCGCCCCTCACACCTCACCAGTCTTCGGCTCGCCGTCCTCTTGACCTTCGCCAGTTCTGCCTTCGTCTTGCCCGGGGAGTTCGTTTTCGCCTTGACCAGGGGCTACGCCTTCATTGCTGATATGAGCGCCGCTTCACGAGTTGCCGGCTTCAGCTTCGCCAAGGAATCCTCGAGCGAAGATTTCAGCCTTCTCTTAAATCTAGGAGAAGAGCAAACGTGTCAATAAGCGAAGAAGATAACAAAAGTGAACTTCGGAAAACACGAAGCTGTTACCTGATCTTTCATGCACTCCAGTTCCAAATCAATGAGTCCCCGCCCCTTTTCATGGAAGTACTTCGCGAAGTTCTTGGCGATGTTCTTTGGCAAAGTAGGGAGGGACTCGGGGTGCAAGGAGTCTAGCGAAGGCCACTCGAAGGACGCGTCCCGAAGAAGCCGCAGCTGAGCCTTCACAATGCCTGAAGAAGAGCCACTGCTCTCTGCCGGAAGCAAACAGAAGATGGAGGCACTAAGTGTACGCGCTGCAACCGTAGCGGACAGCTCGCACTTGAAGTCCGCGCTAGATCGAGCCATCGCCAAAGAGGCACGGATCCAGCGGAAGTGCTCGACCACTTCCACATTTTCCTCTTGCGATATCTCGAGGGGGTCAAGAGCGAACTTCCCAAGCAAGCCATGCATATCAGTTTGCACCAGATCTGCAAAAGAGCTGATAGCGGTGCACCATCGTTGGACAACGTCTTTCCCGCGGGCACGCTGGTCTTCGGCGACTTTCCGAGCCTCTTTGGCTTCAGTCTTGGCTTTTTCGGCATAGGCCTTGGCCTCCTCCATGGCGAGCGCGTCCTGGCGAGTGGCCTTGGCTGCCTTTGCGTTGCTCTTCGCCTCAGACCGCGCGGCGATGAGGGCTTCCTCGAGAGCCACTTTCTCTTTTTCCAAGGGGGCCACACGCTCCTCCATTCCAGCCAGCCACGAAGCCCGCTCGTTGTCAATCCTCAATTGGCGGGATGCGCAGCGAGAAGCGACGAAGGCCTTTAGGGAGAGGTCTTCGACATCCCGCAAGATCTGGCTCGCCCCGGTGGCTATCAAGCGCTTCTCCATGAGGGGAAAGCTGAAAGAGGAGCCAGCTTCGGTGAGGAACCTCCTCTCCCGCTCGCTGCTGGAGAATCGGAGGGTACCAATGATATTGTCCCCGATCAGCTTTGCCTCAGGCATCCCGAGAACAGCAGCCACCTCAACAGGGTTGGAGGTGCTCATGTGATAGCTGCTGCTCTCCGTCGAAGTGGACGTTGCGGGCCTTTGGACGGAGGACCCGGCAGGTGGAAGTTGATCATCCTCGCCAACAGCACCAGTGGTGCCTACGCCAGGGGCAACAGCTTGCTTCTGGAGACCCGGACCGTGCCCCTCGACGTCTTCGCCACTTGATGACGACGATGAATTTGAAGAGGTCGATGTCGATTTGGGGGATGAAGGGGCTGCGGCAGAGGTCGTCACATGGGGTTCCGTGGCTGCGAAGGCAGATTGGATGTTGATGGCGAGTTCGTCATCGCTGTCTGGCTCCATGGCACTGTACTCCAGAGCCGGCGGGGCCTTCGGCAGCGGAGCGGCGACCGTGATAGGCCGGGTGGCAATGGGGGGCGAAGCGACAGCGACGGGGCTCCCTTTGCCCCCGTCGTCCTCAGATTCCCCAGCGTTGCGAAGGGGTGACAAAGTCAGAAATTCAAGAAGCTTCGAGCGCTTCGCTCCGAAAGGGCCAGGACCCCCCTCTTTTCCTCTTCTTCTTCTCCACGGCCATGGCTGTCGCCTTTTGATTGGCAATCTGGGCTTCGGCGGAGCGTTGAGGGGCTTCGATCTCAAAAAAAACACCCGGTTGCCCCTCGTGCCACCGAGCTTCGATTGCAGCAAATCATACTCAGACCCAGAAACGGGACCAAGGATGTCATCGACAAGACTCTCCACCTCTGCGGCATCAATCTTTGCAAGCTGAGGATAGAAGTTATAAGGTCTTCAAAAAAACACTTAGCTGAAACCGAGGACACTCACGTTCTTTTTGAAGTCCAAAGACTTTGCTGAAGTTGGGCATCGGAAGCCCGTAAACTTCCTTCTCCGGCGGATCACAGGAGGACACGGTCCAGCCCTCCCTCACCGGGAAGCACCTGCAGGCGACAAATTCTTCGGTAAGGTCGTGCATGCTTAGCACCTTTGACACCCCGCAAAGGATGGTCAGGTACGCTTCATTGGCGGAGACGCGGGGAACGTCCACCTTCATGGTATCGCCCAGATTGCCAAGCTTCCGAGAAACCAAGGGGTGGTGTTTTGTCTCGAGGTTGAGGGGGACCTTATGGTAGAACCAGAACGAGGACCAGTCCCCGGCCACTTGTTCTTCGATGCACCCACGGGACTGGGAGCAGTCTATTAAAAGGCAAAGGTGTAACACCCGTACTGGGGCTCCATCTCTGTCGACTTTCCATCGGACCCTCGGACAGAGATGGTCTTCGGCTGGTAGTGCACCCGCATGACCCGGGCGAAGTTCTCAGGACTCGGGGCGATGCGGCAAATCTTTGAAAGCCACATGAAGAGGCTGACGCGAGAAAATGAGTTTGGAGTCATGTGGTGGAGGTAGACGCCGTACCGAACGAAGATGTCGATTACAGCGGGGTCGAGGGGGAAGCGAAGCCCACCCAAAAAGAAGTCCTTGAAGACGACCACCTCGTCTTCCCGGGGCTTCGCGTAGACGTCTGTCTTCGATGGAACCCGCCCGAGGCCAGGAGAGAGAACTCCTCTCTTCTCCATGTCTTCGAGCATGGGCAGTGTCATCTTTGTCGGCCTGAAGAAGGTGGTAGGCGGGGCTTTGCTCTTTTTCGGAGCCATGACAGTGTCAGGCGAGTTTGCCGTGGCGCTAGCGAAGAGAAAGGAGCTACTTCGCGATGAAGAGATACAAAGGCAGAAGGAAATAAGAGTTCACCGCAGGAGGGCAATGGGAGCATACCCTCCCGTGCCCGGTTAGCCCCACTTATATAGGACAGAGGGAGGACGTGCAAAGTCCGTTTTACCCTTCCAGGATCTCCGCAGTATGAGCGCACGTGGAAGGGTAACGTCGGAATTTCGCATCGAACGCCTCGTTTGACGCGTCGAAGGAAAAATTCAATTTCTTTTAAGTTAATCATTAATACATTTATGATGCCTCGATGTCTGGTCCATGGCTTAACAGGTGAATTGAGGAGACTCAGGCCTCGACGGACCGCAAAGCAATCAGTCGAGGCACGAAAGGTGGCGCTTCGAGAGAAGAAGTCGAAGTCATCGCCCCTCCAAGGATGGGCAACGACTCCGAGGGGCTACTGTTGGGGATGCCACCTTCGGCCATCGACCGAAGGCCCGCGGTCCATTCGGATCCAACAACAAGGTCTTCTGCCGGTGCAACGACTTAAGCGAAGATGAAGGCAAGCGAAGAGAAGCGAAGACCAAGGCGCCGACAGCGAAGACGAAGGCAAGTGAAGAGAGGCGAAGACCAAGGCACCAACGGCGAAGACGAAGGCAAGCGAAGAGAGGCAAAGACCAAGACGCCAACGGCGAAGACCAAGGCAAGCGAAGAGAGGCGAAGACCAAGGTGCCAATGGCGAAGTCAAAGATAGCAAGGACATTCAGCAAGAGTCGACGGCGGAGCCATGCGATGAGCTGCGGAGAAAGGCGTCAGGGAGCGAGCGCGCCGGATGCCGCGAAGGCCAATTTCACCGAATGATGACGTGTGTCTGGGCCCAATGGGCAGTAGGGGCCAGAATGTGATCTACTGAATGATATAAAAAAATACGGTTGAGCCCTTGGAATATTCCGGGAATATAGTTATTAGGGGGCATTACGGTGTAATAACGGAAGGTGGTAGGTGAACCGTCACCTATAAATACCCGTCCCCTGAACATTGATGGCACATATTGAATAGAGAGTGAATTCAGCTTGATTGTGCGAAGCTGTTGTGTTCGGCTTTGAGTTGTTCTCTTCGCCTGGTGTGCTCACTCCTCACTGTTGTAGTGTTCATCCATTCCGGAAGCACTCTCCACCAACAGGGATTTGACAGGACATCTGTTTGAGATGTTAGTGCTGCTGTCAAAGATTGACCTGAGGTCTTCTTCTTCTTGCGAGTTGTTACCTTGGTGTTAGATAACTTGCATTATTTTCTAGTGGCCACGTCTGTAAGGGACGGAGCGCCATGGCCGATATTAGGTTTATCGGCTGGCAGAGCATAGTCGATCGGTTGGGCACATCTGCTAACTATCGGAGGGTTGCGATCGTCGTCCTGCAGAAAGTAATGGTTAAAAGATGCAGATAAAAGATGTCATGAAATGTCATAAAGATTGATTTGGTTTGTACCTCATACTCAGCTGCTTGGTAGCTATTGTTCAGAGCAGTACAATACAGGTTGACAGATTTCCAGAATAGATGCTCTTGCCATTCTGACCACCATTGGGTAAAAGGGGTGGTGATGAAAGTTGCAATTTGCCAATCGGCTAGGAGTATCATATCAACGTTGGGTTCCAAGTCCTTCAGCCGATCATAGGAGAGAGCATTGCTGATGGCTCCTCTGAACTGGACTTTCCCTGCAAAAAAGAGAAGAGGTGGCACTTGGCCTAGTCCCAATTGCATGGCTGCTGTTGATGGATTGTAGAATTCAAAAGTGGGTGCCTCTTTGTCAGATGTGAAAGTGGCTGGCAGGATTCTTGGAGAGATTATTTCATTCATGCTTTTTGTGGCATATTCATCAGTCTTCCAAGAATCAAGTTGGAATTTGAAGGGGTTCTCATAATTGGTATTTTCATCATGATATACAAACCAGATGGTGGAATTTTCAGCAAATCCATGATAAAGGCATTTAAGAAATCAGTAATGCCTAGGGTCTTGGGGTCATTGGCAATCATTGTCGCCGCTTCACCAAATGATTGCATCGGCGAATGATTGTTTCTTCTTCTTCAGAGTATGCTTCTGATGGAAATTTCATCTCTATCAGATCGACTGCCATGGTTTTGTGCATATACATATGCAGCCATAACTGAATGAACCACCAGGGGCCTCCTAGATTGGTGATCGGCTGATCATTTCTGAATCAAACCGATACTTAGTGAAGAAAATGGTAGACTGCTCCCAAGAGGTGTTTACTGAGAGGAATTAAGTTTCCATCGGCCAAAGCTTCGGCCAGCTTGAGGTTATTATTTGTTGGGCCAATAGCTTTACCACAAAAGATGAATTCTTCAAGCCACATATTGAGGAAGGCGGTATGCTCTCTGGCGGATACTGATCCAGTTTTCATATTTTTGCTGATATATCCTTTCCATCCACCAATACTATTTGTCTCGATCTTGAAGGAAGCTTTTTCCAGAAGGTGGAATGGCCTATCGGGAGCATGGATATTCAGACCAGTAAACATCATAACATCTAGCAGAGTGGGTGTCATTGGTCCGTGGCCAAACATGAATGCATTGATAGCATCGGACCAAAAGAAGGAAGCCGATATGAGCATCGGCTCATTTCTGACGATCTCAGACAGGGACAAATTCGGCCACTGGCTAATGTTATATTGTTCCCAATTTGTTCTCTGAGCAGTGGCTACTCTACGGAACCAGTTCCTCCACCTAGGGGTAACACTCGGCCAAGATCTAAGGGCCTGAGACCAATCCAGATTCATATTGGATGATTTGAGAGGAATTCAGCTGGTCTCTAGATTGATTTTGCTAGTAGGATCTGGATTACCCATGGGACCTAGGCAGACCATGCTGGATTGGTTTTCCAGGGGGATGACTACATTACTCCTAAGATTCTGGGAAAGAGAAATGGAAATAAGCAGTACGAACGAGAAATCGAGAGAAGGATTAAAAATGGAAGTGTGGGCGAAGGGAGTGAATGTACCTCTGGGATCTCTGGGATGGACGCCATTGTTGGAGCAGGTGATTCTTGAGCTCGAATCTTCAAACCCTAGGGGGCACTTCGGTTGCGAAAATGGCAGCAGAGCCGATGTGTTCTTGAACGAAAGGGGAGACAAGGGGGTGCTACAAGAAAAGTGTTGATGAAGAGGAAGGCAGAGTTATTTATAGCTTTTGTTCGGAGGGCAAAATGGGGATTTGATGCGCCGTCCGATTGGAGGACAGAAATCTATTCGAACGTTGACAATCATGATTAGAGTTAATTTCAGAGTAACAGATAGATTACTCCGAAACTGGGGGGCATGTGTTGACACCGTTTTTTGACACGTGTCAAGAACGGAGATTTTGTGAAAGAAAGGTTGCTGATTTGAAAGAAACTAGAAGATGCACAGGGTCAGAGTCTGCCAATTGGATGCAGCTGATGGGCCAGAGAAATATTCTATGAAGATGCTGATCCGCACGGTTTGGTAATCGGCCGATGAAGAGTTGCCGATGAATCAGGAAGGGAAAAGAAAATCCGAGTTCTACGAAGATTCTGATGATTCAGTTGTAATTTTTAATATAGTTTAAATTAGTAAGTCTTTATCTTTTGGGAAAATTCGATTCATGCCACCACAACTCCGTGAAATTGGGTGTCATGTTAAAAATCATGCCACTCAATGGCATGATTTTCAACATGAGATCCAATTTCAAGAAATTGGAGTGGCATGGATCCAACTGACCCTTATCTTTTAGGTCAAGTAATGTGTTTTCCGTAATCGGCTAGGATTTATTAGTGTCGATTATATATATCAGTTGTATGGGATCGGAAAAAGTTGATACACATTCAATACAATAATCCTTTACAATCTCTTGTACTTTACTTTTCTTGTCGGTGACTTCGCAACTTTTTTTTGGCGAGTTCTTTCAAGTTGATCAAGGACGTCTCATATTCGAGCGACTTGATTTGCTGGTGACTCTTCGTTTTACCGAATATATTTGAGCTTTAGCTACCGGGCGTATCGCTGTGGCTTCATTCAAATCTATTCAAAAGTTATCGAGATTGTCTAGGCTTTGATCTTGGGCGCATCATTATTTTCTCGTCTAGATTTATTCACAATTTATCGATATCGGCTAGATTTGTAGGTTTTCCTATGTTTTCTGCCATTATCATATTTATCCGCTTAAAAACAAATTAAATCGGCTATAGAATTTGCAGTAACATCTTGTTATCATAAAGGCCGGTTTAGATCTGTTTTGAGCCACATCATCTAAGTTACACATTCGTAGCTTAGATCGTGTTATACACGCGCAATTGGCTGCTTTAAGCTGATTTTGTCGTTTTCCGCATCGGCTGAATTTGCCGACGCATTTGTTTACTACGCACCTGCATTTAATATCCTTTTACCTTTTTCTCTATCGGCAGAGTGTGCCGATACGCTTGTGTGAGAGATATTCGGAATCCCAGCCGATACGCTCTCAAATTTAACTTCATTTTATCCCTTGTCAATTACAAGTCAAATTGACTGGCATGCTTGGTTGACTTTCTGGAGTTTGACGAACACTTGCCCTCGGATTTCAGTGTGTTGATTTTTCCATCAACACATTCCGCTGCCGCCACCCGCGCCCCTGCCTTCCTCGCGTCGCCGGTCGTCCTCCATGGTGTGCATCCTGCGTGTCCCCTCGACGGCATCCTAGTGCGCCCCCGGGGATGTCGCCCGTGACCTCCGCCGGGGGCAGCGCCCTCCCCATCTGTGTGGTCGATCGAATCGATCCGCTGCAGTCGTAGAAGGTCGTCCAGTAGCAGTAGATCGTGAAGAACTCACCCGGGTGTCGCCATCCGCGGGCTGGCCTTGGCCTCCCTCCTCTTGCTCCTATCCAGGCAGGATCCGCCGCTGGGAGCTCGGCCCCGTGCTCGTCCTCCCCTGGCGGACTATGTTGGATCCGGCGGCATCTTCCACGACCGTCGGCATAGCTCCGCCCATCGGGCCTTGGCCTGTTGGTGGCCTTGGCGATGGCTGGCCGCACATTGCCTTTTATCGCTTCCTCCCCTGGCGGGATCTGCCAACGGGCTCCGATTCGCCGGTCTCCCGCCGCTGCCTGGCGCCAAGATGACCCGGCGGAGCCGCCTCTGCCCCCGACAGAACCACCCCGCCTCGCCTTCCACACCGCCAGCGGCCGCCCGACCCTCTTTCGCTTTCTTTCTCTCATGCCATGGCTGGCGGATGCCAGTTGACCGTGTGGGCGACAAACATGAAAGAGATAAGGGGTTGGGGGGTCTCTGCTTTGTGCACTCGGAGATTCTACACAAGAAGTTGCTGCTGGTTTATTTTTGGTTAATTTCTCTGCTTTTTTACTCGATCACTGATCGAGATTGAGTCGCCCACTGCCTGTTGACATCGCGCCTCTACTTCGATGGCGTCGACTACACCGGCTTCTTCCTCAACTACGACTATGTGGCATGGCAAGATGGACGGCGCCCTAGGGGACGCCCGTCTGCACTGCCCACCTCGCCTCTTCGTCCGCGCGTCGTCCTCCACCGGCTCGTCGTCGTCTCCATCGATCGGGATGCCTCCGCCAGCTTTGCCCATCGTTGTCTCGCCTCGTGCATACTCGGCCTGATCAACCGACGTGCGTGATCCACATGGCTCCCGTGATGTCCGTCCTCATACTGCGCGCCTCTTCCCCTAATATGGCGGGCTACCGCTGCTTCGCCTCTTCGGGCAGCTGCGGCGCCACCCGTGGTCTCCTTCGCCGTTGCATCCTCACCGCCGCCGACCACGTCCACGACCTCGTCGTCGACTACACGTCGTTGCGCCTCCTGCGCATGGTCTTCGTCAAGCTGTTCGAGTTCTTCGCCGACTTCTACGACCGCCACCGCCGCGACCACTATGCCAAGCTAGCTGGCCTTTGGGCTAGTGCTTGGCTGCTCTATCTCTACGCTTCATCTAGCACGACCTCTTCGTCACCATTGTCTCTGCTTCGCCTACTTCGTCTACTCCGACAACCACGAGCTGCTTCAGCTTCTTCTCTCTCGTTGTCCTGCGCTGCAACTGTCGTCGAGACCTCCCCTGCTGGTCCCCTACATTCTGTGACTTGGTTGTGTGCTCTCCCTTGTATGTCCGGTATTGGCAACACCGGCGCTTGCCTTCATCCCCGATGCGCTACTGGGTCTGGTAAACCCGGTACTCGCCTCAGCCTTGGCGGTTTGACGGCGTCATCCTCGCTTCCTCCTTGACGCTTCACCGTCTTCGTCTATGGTGCTTCCGTGCCCCCACTATTTGGCGCCCCCTTGCGCGCCTGCGGCTTCATGTGCGGCTACCTCTGCATCGGCTACCTCGACAGCTACGTCGACCACGGCTACCCTACGCACGGCATCCTCGACCATGGCTATTCCCCTCCAGCTCGGCTACCTCGACATCGGCACAAAGGGCTACCATCTACTTGAGCAACCTTGTGGGTTTCCACTCCAGCCACAGCATCTGTGACGCACTGACCGTTGTGACTGCGGGGGAATGTCAGCTCATCGACTTCTCTCCAGTCTCACCGTCTACGATGCTCCCGCTGTGACTGCGGGGGGATGTTAGAGTATATTAGGGATATCTCTATATTAGGTAGATTAGGATTGTATCTGTATCCTACCATGTCTGTAGGAGAGGCTCCTTACCCTCCAAGTCATGTACTCCTATATATTCAGCCCCAAGGCTCAAGCTAATACAATCATTCATTATACCAATTCTATTATTCTACAGACGCCTCTCTTTTCTTGTCCGTCTTAATAAAAAAACATGTTCACCTCTCTTTTCTTGTCCGTCTTAATAAAAAAATATGTTCAGGCACGGTCGTGAATTCATTGATTGAGCTTTGTGATGGTGTCTACCCCGTTTTCATATCTTTTTTGACGTAGTAGCTCTCATGTTCATCTGCTGGCGCTGCTCCCGCTGCCCGGCCTAATTAAGTATAGTCATAATAGCAGAAGTATACGAGTAGTTACTGAATCAAAAACATGAATTATATATCCATGATAGATTGCTCAACACCATATCATCATCATCAAGATCATACTTTTGATCTGTTAATCCTAGCTCCAGAACTCCAGCATTGATCTTCATCGTAGGGCTCCCACGCTGGCCAGAGTTTAGCCTAAGCTAACCCCAACTGCACACAGCCCTCAACTCTATGTAAGGAAGGAAGCAGATCAGATTCAGATAGCATTTTTACCGTATTTTAATTTGAATACGGATACAGATTCGGATATGAATGCAAAATGGATACCTCGGATTCAGATATTTACTCAATGTAAAAGATAATGTTTATCTATTTTTATTGGTAGTTTTAGAATACAAAATCATTACACAAGTAGAAACTAAAATTTAATAATATAACAAAGATAACTACAACGTACTACCTCCGTTTCCAAATTATAGGACTCAACTTCTTCCACTGCCAAGTGCACTATCATCGACTTGGACAATGGGGTGCGTGTGTCCCTAGAAGATCGAGCTAGTGACGTTCTCTGGACAACGAGATGGTCAAATTCAGGTGACTTCCCGATAAATATCAAGGCTTCGGATGCAAGTACTCACGTATGCCTCTTCATACAAGAAAACCAAGAAAGGTTGGACCACTTATTGACAAGGTCGACCCTTGCTAGATTGCAGGGTTGCAAAGGACAAAAATCTCACACGGGTTGGACAAAACTTGTCCTAAATCAGTCGTCCTCTAGGGCTACATATTACATGCAGCAATTTACAGCTTACCAATATGAGCCAAGGGAAGATCATTAATATTGTTCCATAGACAATCTCATGTATTGACCAATAACTAATTTAACTAATTAACTAATCCCTGTAATGGGTTGTATATATATTCGGTTGCATCATCATAATGTCCACCCTTATTTTAAGGGTCGACAACAACAACTCAAACATTTCTGCAAGAGTAATCCTAAATTTTAGAGCATATAATTCGGTTGCTTCATGAAGCAATGACATCCTTTTCTCATCTTTGTCTTTTCTTCACATCATAAAGATTATATGAGGCATTGGACAAGAAACTGTCAGACATATGAAATGTAACCAAATACTAGGTTAGACGAAGCTTCATTTGGAAAGGGGAAAATTAGAAGATATTTGTGGATGCCACTATTGACTAGAAAGGGGAAATTAGAAGATATATGGATGCCACTATTGACTGGAAAGGGGAAATTTAGAAGATACTAGTGGAGAACGCGCGCCATCGCGCGCGGTGCTGGCCGAGGTGTATCAGTTTGTTGTATAAATATAGTAGCAAACAAATAGATAATATATTTATATGCAACCAAATATAAGGCTCAGTAAACAAATATATCCAACAGGGCATACAGGCAAATAGGAAGTCTAGAGTTTTTAGGACACCAATGTAGGCGAATACAGCAGATAAGAGAATTAATAGTAATGTTGCTCGCTCAGTAGCGGCCATTACAAAAGATAGCATAAATGCTTGGGCTGCTTGTAGTAATAGGATTCCACAGGATTTCTACAATGTGGAATTTGCTAAGTGCAAGGCACTATGTAGTTCTAGCTTCTAAGATAGCTGGTAATTTGTTGAGGCAACCGGCATGGGAACACGTCTCTTCTTGCTGCGGTAAAGAAAAAATTAAATTGTTAGTGGGAGAAACTTTTATGCTAAAATGAGTCAGCACATATGTGAAGTTCCAAATTTATTTCAGTAATTGGACTACCCTGTGAAGTTCCAAATTTATTTTAGTAATCAGAACATGTTGTAAATAACTAACTATATCAATGGGGAACTCAGGTATAATACATGAATATCTTCTTGATCTAAGAGCTTGTATCCATACAGCTTACAATTAAATTGTATGGCACAGATGTTTTCAATGCTTTCCCACTTGGAGCAGGGCTTCTATTCACTGACATTATCAGCTACTATTTTGTCATTCGAATAAGGAAGGATATATTTCTTTCCTATGTGTTCATATTTGAATAGGGGCTAATGAAGCTGCATTCTGTTGAGAGAAGATCTGGATTCTTCTTGAGGAGAGTTTGTTGTTTGCACATGAGAGGGGATAATTTTTTTTTCCAATGCTTTCACACCTGGTGTGGGGACGGTTTTCATTTACTGACATTGCAGAGTACGTTTTTTGTCTGTTGGGAGAGGTTGTAGTCAAAACCATGTGCAGTAGAGAGAAAATGTCAAAAGGAAGGATTCATGAGTCATGAGTTCACATGGGTAGAGAGGCATTATTTTTTTTAATCAATTCCTTTCAATTGTGGGCAATACTTTTTACATGATATAGGTTTGAACAATGTTCCAAGAGTCATGAAGTGGTAGTAATGGTGGTGCATAATTTGGTAATCACGCAATGCTACTAACCGAATTGTTTGAAACATCCCCATCCTAAAAGTCCAGTCACTCCTCAAGTCCCAATTCAAAGGATTAGGCAACATTACTAAAGTTCTCTTCCACTGGTAAAGGCTTACTTGAATAATGCATCTATTGTTTAAGAATGGAGCCTACACCCTGTGTTTCTTGTTTAACTGGTAGTTTTAGGCCTTCGCCCTTCAGTGAGTACTATGAAGGTTTGTGATATTTTAGCTTGGCAAAATTGGTTCAGTGAATACTAAAGACGCCAGCTTCTATAGACTTCCTACCTTTAGTATATACAGGCTATAGTGTGGACATGGAGAAAAAAAACTGTACTTGCTTATTGATTGAAATGCGTACATGAAGAAAATTCGTTTTTGGATCATGTCCTGTCAATGTCAGATCTAAGTATGAACGCAAGAAAATTCATTCCCAAGAGGTGTACGCTTCAGGAAAGCCACTTGGACAAACAATCTTCTTGCTTTGTCAGGTGTGTATGTTTGGTACCAGTCCTCGTATGACTGGTTTTCATCTAGGTGTATAAGCAAATTCAATATAAAATTGTAGAATAATAAGTGCAAATGTGCAATTGAACTTACCAAAACTTAAAAGCTACATCTCTGGTTTCTCTGAACAAGCTAAATTAGCAGTAGCATCCTTTTTGAGTTCTTTAATCAGCTGCCAGTATTAACATTATCGTTCTCAACTCTGAAATGTAAGCTTGTTCAAGGAGGGGTTTTTTTCCTTTTAAACCCTGATCATATAACCACTACTATGTTTCTTTCAATTCACATGAGGCTGAGTAACTACAGGCTTGCCGTTCAAGAAGCAGCTACTCACGTTCTACTGACTTAAATTGTGCATGAAATCCACTGAACAGATTTTGGGAGCCAATATCCCAGGCAGCAGCAGCTCCATTCACCTGCAGAGAGCGAAATTCACTGGGTTCAGTTCAGAGAACGGGAGGAAGAACAGCCGAAGATAGCTGATTTCTAGCCACGTACGTTGAGGCTGTTGGGATTAGTCCCACATTGGTTATGGGGAAAGAGTTGAACCAACTTAAAAGTGGGGGGAGTCACTCACCTCTTGGGCTAGTTTTTGGGGTGTAGCAAGACTTCCTCCGGGTGTGCGCTCATTGGGCCGACTCTCCTGGTTTTTGGGCCGACAATTGGTATCAGAGCTGGGTCCGCAATCTCCTGTGACCGTGCACACTCGGGTGGTGTAGGCCCGAAGCCCAGTGGACCCGTGGGTGTGAGGCCCGTGTGTGCTCGTGTGTCGAGCCGGTTAGTGGTGGACCTGCGGGTGTGAGGCCCGTGTGTCGGACTGGTCACTGGTGGACTGTGTGGGTGTGGGACCCCGGTCAGTGCTGAGGGTGGCACCAATGTGTGACGGGAGAGATTGTTGGGATTAATCCCACATTGGTTGTGGAGGGAGAGTTGAACCAACTTAAAAGTGGGGGGAGTCACTCACCTCTTGGGCTAGCTTTTTGGGGTGTAGCAAGACTTCCTCCGGGTGTGCGCCCGTTGGGCCGACTCTCCTGGTTTTTGGGCCGACAGAGGCGCGGCTCAATCGGGGTCCGGTCCGGCCATCACTGGCGTGGCAGCCGACACGGGGCAACTCACTGGCGGTGACCGCCTAACCGGCGAGGTTGTGGAGGCAGCCGAGTGCCAGCTCCTGCGCGCGCTGGCTGCCGAGGGAGACCAGCTGCAGGAGCAGCGGCCGCGCTCCCCTCGTCGCGGAACCATGGGAAGGAGGTCCGGGAATGCGGCGAGGTCTCACCGCGCGCGTCCTGTGAGGCCGCTGCGCGCCGTGAGCGGGGCAAGGTCGTGGCACGTCACGGCAGGGAGAGCCGCGAGTCAGAGCCACAGAGGACATGGCGTGTGGGGTTGTTGGGGGCGCCGCTGCTGGCGTCCGGCCCCGCGGCGAGCAAGGAAAGATGTGGGGAAAGATCTAAGCTCCCGCTGTGGCCGGCCTCGCGTGCGCGTCGTCCCACCGCGGTCAGCCTCGCGGCCTCCCGCCGCTGCCGCTCCACCTCATCGCGAGGAGGTGGGCGAGGACGTGCGGCCGGGGCGCGTAAGGGAGGCGCGGCACGGAGGCACGCCCAGGGGAAGCCGCCAAGCGAAGGGAGGAGGACGGAGGAGGGAAGAGGGAGGAGGGAGGGCGGCGGAGCTCGCCGTCGCCGCCACGGAGCTCGAGACCAGACGAGCTTCTGCGCCGACGAGGGAAGCCGCGGAGCCCGAGCTCCCGATCGGTCGCCAGAGAGGGCCGGTCGGAGCAGGAGCTACAGCCGGAGGAGGACGGCGCGGCCGGAAGGAGAAGGGCCGCGGATCCAGCCGCCGCCGGGCTCCTCCTCCTGCCGTGCCGCCAGGAGCAAGAGCCGGGAGGAATCGGTCGGGGCCGAGATCTGCCCGGCACCGCCGGGAGCCGCGTGCAAGCTCCACCGGTGGAGGCCGAACTCCGCCCGCCGTGCCTCTGGGAGCCGTGGTCGAGCTCCGCCTCGCCGCACGCTGCACGGAGGGCAGCGGCATCGCGGGATGGAGTGCGGAGGGTAGGGCAGTGGCGGGGGGGGGGGACTTTTTGCCCGCGAAGGTCGGCACTGGTCGGGGCGGTATGAAAGCAAGAGATAGGAGGAGGAAAACAGGTTCACCACGGATGCCCTAACAAAAGCTGGAAAAATAGTGTGAAAGGAAGACCAGACAAGGCGCTGGACAAGACGAATCGCTGGCCGTGCCATGTGAAGAAGACGAGGTGCATGTGAACCGATGACTGAGGTAGCGACTCAAGTGTGAAAAGGAAGAAAACAGACTGACGTGCTGTGGCGGAGAGTTGAAGTCATGAAATCACCATTGAGTGAAAATCGGATGGTGCACGTTTTTTTTTTTGGCGACGTGGCCACGCTTGCCGTGCGAGTAGCTCTGGAGCTTTCATATATAGAAATTTGTGGATGCCACCATTGCCTAGTCAACAAGACTTGCCGACCAAAAGACCTTGGGGACTAGGTCAGCAGATGGCTAAATTGTATGGTACCAAATCTTGTGGATGATATATATTGCTGGATTATATTCAGAAACGGACAGTACACAAAGAGTTGTTAAAAATCAACAACTGGATTATATGGAAGTTCCAATGTTTTACATTACACAAAGAGTCGTTAAAAATCAATAATTGGATTATATGGAGGTTCCAATGTTTTACGTGAGTTACAATTTTTCGACAATTTGGAACTAAAAAAAAAAAACATTATTGGAATCGTCGTAAAACAATGACTGCATTGTAATGTTCTATGTTCAATCATCTACAGTATGAAGAGCAACTAGGAGTATGTCTACAACATTTAATATAGAAAAAAGGATCTGTAATTTATCAAAATTCAAAATAATCTACGAATATCATAACCCTGAATATATGCAAATTCTGTAATTTAGTATAGCAGTATCACAATTCATATCTGCTTTCCTCTGATTTTATTGAAATGCACAAAGTCCAAGGCCAGAACCACGCTGCCATCCAGCCTCTTCACCACGAACCTCTCCGCCAGCACTGATCCGCCGGCCACCTTCCCGGCGGCGTCCTCCTCCTCGTCGACCCACCCACCCCTGTACTGCTCCCACCGCATCCTCTCCCACATGGTCGTGCACACCCCGATCCGTTGCCCCGTCGCCGCCGCCATGAACCACAAGTACGCGTCGCCGTGCCGCGAGCTCGGCGTCTCCTGCTGTGCTTCCGCGATCCCGCCGATGAGCGCCTTCTTGCTGGCAAGCTTCGAGACGCCGCCGTCCCGGCGCACCGGATCCCAGCGCTGCTCCAGCGTCACCTCGTAGAACGCGCTGCGCTCCATCTGCTCGCGTGGCGCGACGCCGGCTTCTTTGATGAGGAAGAACGGGGAGTACCATTTCCCGACGGCCGCCGTGCCGGTCGTCGGCGCCGGGAGCGCGTCGAGGACGATGCTGGGGACGGAGATCTGGCGCAACCGGAGCGCGGCGTCGAGCCCCAGCGCCTCGCCGAGGTCGAACCTTTTGCTCTTGGACGCGTACACCTCCCAGTGCTTGTGCCGGAGGATCGAGGACGGGAAGGCGTCGGGGGCGACGGCCCTCGCCGTGAACCACCCCCGCCGCCGCTGGACGATCTCGATCTGCTGGTAGATGTCCGCCGGGTTGAACGGCCGCGGCTCTACGTCGCTGATGCACCGGCAGAAGCAGCACGTCGCCATGTCCTCCTCGCGGGAGCACGCCCTGACGAGCCCCTTGCGCTTGCCCTTGGCGATGACAGCGTAGTAGCGGTTGGACGAGAGCGGCAGGTCGGGGACGGGCACGAACACGACGGCTTCTTCATAGGTGCTGCTGCTTTCGCCGGCTCCTACCGTGTACTGCACCTTGAGCACGCAGTTCTGCGGGAACGGGAGCTCGCGCACGCGCCTGTCGGGGAACAGGCCCCAGAAGCGAGTCTCCTCATCGGCGGCGCCCTTGACGACGAGGTAGCCGGAGTTGCGGCCCTCCGGCGGGGGGCCGGACGCCGCCTCCGGTTGGCTCTTGAAGAGGGAGAGCGGCTTTGTTGCGTACATCCTTAAGCTTTGTTATTTTTGTTGGATTAATTCATGGATGCCATCGAACATTATATATAAATTAAGGAGAGAAGTTGCTTGGCTGACTTGGTCACTACAGCAGAACATGCTGGTGCTGGCTACGCGTATTTGAGCTGACTTACCATCGCGTATTTGAACATTATGTCTATTAAATTCAGCACACACAAAAGTTATTGGCAACAAGTCTTTGAGCAGACTTATCTTTGAAGGAAACTACGGCAGCCCTTGAGCTGCCCGAACAACCTTTTTTTCGAAAGGAAACCCTGAAAAACCTTACTCCCTCCGTCCTGAAATGTAGGACATTCTAGGTTTTTTAAGACAGATTATGAAGATAGCAAAAAAACGCATGTACCCATCATTAATATGTTTTTTTATCCTATCTGCACCGAAATCAAGAAGATTAGCATGCCTTTTAATTGATTTCTTTATAAAACTAGCACCAAAACCAAGGAGATAAGCATGGTTTGTTGTTCAAAAGACCTAGGATGCTTTATATTTGAGTATAAATTTTAAACCCTCCAATGCCTTACATTCTAGGACGGATGGAGTACTGTAATACAGTAGTTCAAACTTTAAAATGAGAAAAGGTGAGTAAAGCAAAAGAGTAAAATTTATGTTGAGTCCCTAAATATATAAGGCGGTATCATTCACAGCATTGTACTCCTAAAATATATATTTTCTAGTCCACGAAATTGATTTTGGATGCCTATCACTCATCCAAAAGGGCACGGACCCAACCTAAAAGGTGCTCTGGCCTTCCACGTTGGACCCGCGTGGATCAAGAGAAAGATGAGAAAGACCAATAGTCATGGAACCCCTCTTCTCAGCCCCTCCTCCCCATTCATTGCCTCTCCCCTCCTCAGTTTTCATTGCCGGAGGAGAACCATGGATGAGAGCCCCGCGTCAGGCGGTGGCCAAGATAGAAGCTGCGCCAAGGTTGCGATAGAAGGCGGACCCAACCCCTCAATGGTGAGATCTTTGCCTATGATTCATGTGGTCGCCTTGGTTTTGGAGGAGTGACGAGGTCGAAAGGTTGGATCTTTAATCCAGGGTTGACAATTTTGGGCGGTGATAGTTGGACATCACCGGCGGTGATGCCCATCACTGTTTTTTATTCTTCTATATTTCATTCTTCCCATCCCTCTTGTCCACCCGCCTCCCAGATCTACCTTTCTCCCACGTCTCCTCTCTCCCTCATCTGGACTGCAGTGCACGGGAGCACCTCTGTGACCCTTCCTTCTTCCACCACCACACCACCTCCCATCCCTTCTTCCCTGTGCACGGGAGTAGTGGTGCGGGGCCATGGTGGTAAGCGTGTAGGGTCCCGAGTCGCGGCCGGTCAGTGGGCACCCAGGGCCTCGGGACGTGGTCGGCCGGCGCACTGCTGGCGTGCGGAACTCTGGCGGCTAGCACACGGGGCCTCCTCCTGCTGCCCCTCTCCTTCCTTCTTCCTCAGCTATCCCCTTTCTTCCTCGCACATGGGAGCAACGGATGGCGGGTGGGCACAGTCGCAGTGACCGGCGCACGACGGAGGGCAAGTAGCAACTTAATGGCAAGCGGGTGGGAGCAGCTAGGCCGGCGTGCAGTGGGTGTGTGGGCCGCGGCAGGCGGTGCGAGTGCAACCGTCGTAGTTGCAGCAGCACGGCAGGCAGTTGGGAGCAATGGGGTCAGCAAACAGTGGCGGGAAGTGGGAGAGCAGCCGCAGCAGCATTTTTTTCTCTTTTGTTTTAGCAGGCACCACTGCCAGTTCTGGAATGGGCGATGATATCCTCCACTATCACTATCGAGTTAAATCCAGCGGCCCCCAAAGCCAACGATGATGACTATTTTGAACCGGTGGTGATGGGTGCCATACGGTTTGTGTGCTGAAAGGGCTCACATAGGACTATTGATCTTCCCTTTAATTTTTATCTCGAATTTTGTAATTGAATGTGCCTTGTAATGTAGGTAGCAGTGTGGATCAGTTTACGGTTTAGTTGCATCACGCTGGGGTTTTTGTTGGGTTTGGCCATTTAATGACATGACATCTGTGGATGAGAAGATAAGCAGGTTTGATTATTGTGAGGCTGATACTTTATCTTCGCTCTAATTTGAGGATTCCACACATGACCTAGGTTACACAAATTAGTCCATTTTGTAGGTGTATTGGTTGTTACCAGGGAAGGATGACCTAGCCGATGTGTTGAGTAGTTAGGGTCAAAAATATGGTAGTGCACATTGATCACGATGGCGGAACGGGTGATGTAGATTGAGATGATGTGGTTGTCAACCCATCTTAAGAGTGCCTAAGACCTTAGTCCTGTTTAGGTGGAACATATTGAGAAGCATGAAGGTGAGACACTTCTTGATTTCTAAAGAAATCTGAGAAGCATATCAAAGGGAAAATATAAAAGTGAACCTACAGAACTTGAACTTGATAGTGGCAGTGAAGATGGCGATGATTTACACTTTGTGAATAGTGACAATGAGGTTGAGCATGGAGATGATGATCTATTGTTCATTATGCTGATGTTTATGTGGAGGATGAGGAAGTAGCTAAAGTGAAGAAGATTGGAAAAAGGAGAACTGAAGTAATACAGACAAATGAGGAGGTGGGACCGAGCCGAGGGGAGAAAAGGAAGCACAACTAAATATACTCCCTTGCACCATCTTTAAATATATGATATTGAGACAAAAATTACTCCACAGTCTCAAAATATAACTATTTTTATGTTTATCCAAATATAAAAAGTATCAAAATCTATGGCATCGAATTAGTATCATCAAATCATTTATGAAATATATGTTCATGGTGTACTTATTTGGTGTCTAGAATATGAATACTTTTCCATAAAGATAATGAAACCCAAGATAGTTTGGTTTAGGAAAAGTGAAATATAGACATGTGTTTGGGAGGGAGGGAACAATTTATTTTTAAACTAGTTCACTTGTTCTAAATGTTATATATTTTAAAAAAGAGTGAGTAGTTAATATAAGTAGATGCTATAGAAAGATACAGTAATATATTCTCCATAAATATTGACATCTCTTGCATCAGGATTATGGGTGTACCCATATGACAAACAAATCCATCAACGAGAGATGTCCATAAATATTATAAACATAAATTAACATATTCTCCAAAAAAATGCTTACATATCTGATGCATATGAGTATGCATATGGTTGATATAAATAATAAATATATATAGGTAATATAAGCATATACTAATATATTCTCCATGTCTATCATATTACCTGGATCCTCCAACTCCTCAGGAGTGGGGTGCTCAGGACGTACCTCAGAGCTTGACTCTAGCTGAGGTGCAAGCTCTGCAGTAGTGGAAGGAGTTCCGTTGGCGTCGGAGTCGATGGCCATGGTGCAGAGACCGGCCGCCTTCCCAGCATGAAGGCAAAGGCCAGTGAAGCCCTCTGTGGCCTTCTTCTTGGAGCTCCGCTTCTTTTCGCCGCGGTGGTGTGAGTCGGAATCACTGGAGCTAGATGAGGACGAAGACGTCGAACTCTGGCTGGTGGAGGAGTGATCCTCGCTCTGGGCGACGAACGCCTGCTTGTCCTTGTACTTGCCGACGTTCTTCTTCTTCCGCTCGTGGTGCCGCTTGGAACGTCCGCCATTCTTCTTGTGGGAGTGCCCACTCTTGTGCTTGTGGCGGTGCTCGCGGTACTCCTCGTGCTTGGAGCGGCCGTCATCATCCCTGGAACTCTTCTTCCTGGGGCACTCGGCGGCGAAGTGGCCGGTCTTGCCGCAGTTGAAGCAGGTCTTCGCTCGTACTTGTCTGTTGTTGAAGGCACGCTGGAACTTGTGGATGATCAATGCAAGCTCCTCGTTTCCCAGCACCTCCAGCTGCTCATCTGTCACAGACACAAGAGAAGACAAGCAAAGACCTCCAAGAGAAGGATCAGGGTTAGCTCCAGAGTTGCCTACCAGGGCCATAGACTTGGAGGCGAAGGCATCAGCATGATTGCCTTCCATCTTAGCTCGAGAGAGCTTCTCCACCTCCGAAGCCTTGAGCTTACTGAACAGCTCATCCACAGTGAGGGTCTCATAGCTAGCAGACTCTATGATAGTCTGGACCTTCACCTCCCAGACCTTGCGATCAAGAGCATAGAGAAGCTTCATAGCCTTCTCATGATCGGAGTAGGCCTGGGTGCCCTGTGGCTGGTTCGCACGCACCTTGTTCACAATCGACTGAAAACGACTGAACATGGTGTCGATGCTCTCACCCGGCAACTGAGAAAAGTTCTCGTACTCCCGCCGGTGAGTCTCATACAGCCTCGACTTGACATGGTTGGTTCCTTCATGGAAATTGGCCAACCGTGTCCAGATCTCCCGAGCTGTGAGAAGGTCGCTGACACGATCGAACTCAGGACGAGAGAGACAGGCTATGAGAGCGTTGTACGCCTTGCTATTGACCTCATGTCTCCTAACCTGAAGCTCGGTCGTGCGAATCGCAAGGTTCACATAATCAGGGTCCACGCAAATCTCCCAGACCTCGGAACCTAGACTCAAAAGAAAGGCACGCATGCGCACCTTCCAATAGTCGTAATCGGATCCATCGAAGATCGGGGGTTTGCCCGGTGAACCCATGGTCGCACAACGGTTTCGAACCGAAGAAGGCTATAGAGAAACCGTCCCGGCTCTGATACCAATTGTAGGACCGAGAAATGCGACCAGAGGGGGGGTGAATGGGAGCCTTCGGAAATTATCGCGATCAAAAACTTCGGCTCACAATTCAAGAGTGCACCCCAACCCCAGAGTTCTAGGCGATGTGCAGAGTAGCTACAAGGGAGCTACACTAACACAAAACAAGCCTAGGAACCAAAGCGATCAAGCGCGGAAGCAATTGCACGAAAGCAGTGCAAGAACCAAGCAAGGTATATATCATCGGTTGATCCGACGCACACGTTTGAACGACGTCGGTTAAACCGGTGATACAGAGCCTGCAGCAAACAACCAGTGAGCACCGGTTGAACCGACGCTGGGTTTTGAACCTCGTCGGTTAAACCGGTGATCGAACGTCGGTTAAACCGACAAAATCGCAAACTCACGTCGGTGCAGTTGTCCAGAGGATCAACAAAATGCACCAAACCAAGCAATGAACACCGGTTAAACCGATGCTCCCAAAAACTCCATCACCGGTGCAGTTGTCCAGAGGGTTCACAGACCGAAGCAAATGAACGCCGGATGAACCGACGTTGACAAACCCTTATACACCGGTCGAACGCCCTCAACAGCAAAACCAAATTAGTGACGCCGTTTAAACCGACGTTGGGGAAACCAAAGCACCGGTGCAATCACACAAAACCCCAAAAACCCTAACCCGTGACAAAAGCACTCACCGGTTGATCCGACGCATGCGAAGGCTAGCGTCGGTTCAACCGGCGTTAAGGAAAAATCTGCCCGAGCAGAGCAGAGTTTTTCCAGCCCGCGACCTGAGAGAGATTTGACGTTTGAAAGCCCAAATCAAGTCGAAATCTAACCAAATTTCGCAGGCACGCTCACAAAGACCTTGTGAACCTACCCACCAAAGGAATCGACGATCCACTCCATGGATTGTGAGGAATCGACGAAGAACGAGGCAAGAACGGGGTTTTCAGAATTTTCCTAAAACTGAGTTCTTGAAGGCTCGCGATCTAGATGAATTCTAGCACTTGGTTAGGATGATTCTAGTCGCCAAGAAAAACCTTAAGAACCACAGCAACAAGTAGTGGAAACACCAGAACAAGGAAATCAAGAACTAGGATGATTCATGCAAGTAGAGATCAGATGAACATGAAACGAACCTTGATTTCAAAGCCCCGAGGGCACAAGGAGGGATGGGCCTCCTTTCCCACAAGATCTCCTTACAAGTTCTTCAAAAATCCATTGCTAGAATCCTAGAGATGGAAGGGGAGAAGAAGAACTTGAGAGCGAGAGGGCAGGGAGGAGGTGGCGCCTGGCTTTGTTCTTCTGTTCACTCCAGCCACCGCAACCCAGGGAGGGGCGCCATTCTTTTTTTTTTAGCCAGGCCAGCTGCCCTCCCACTTTTCCTTTCTCTCCAAGCCATCCTCTAATGACTAGACTACCCCTAAGTGCTGAAATTAAACTACAAGGCCCTTAGGGGCAAAACTGGAAAAGATACATTGAAGATCATCCGACGGCTGCGACGACTTGGAGTAGTTTGCTTCGACCCGACGCAATCTTCCCGATGTCGCCACGCGTCCTTCTGGAATCTTCGCGGGGGCAGTTTTGGGAAAACTGCCGAAACCGAGTTCGGGTGCGGTTTTTGAGGAACCGCGAAACCTTCCCGCGCGATGTTTCCAGGCACACCCGCCAAGCCCGATGACGCCACGTGTTCGACCTCCCGCCGAAACCTCTTCGACTTGGCCGACGTCGACGCATCCTGCCGTTGGTTTTTCCCGAGGTACCAACAAACTCCACGCCGTCCCGCCTTGGCGCCAGGAGTGGATCGCCTCGCGGCCCAGCAGTGGCCCAAGCATCTGGGCCGCCCTTCTCCACCGCACGGTCATCCGGTCGGGCCTCCAACGCCACCGCAAGGTCTCCCGCCTTCGCATGGTCGTCGAGCTCCCTGCCACCGCAACGCCGCCGCATGGTGCATCGGCACGCGCCACGCTCTTGTCCAAACCATCTCGCTGCAACCGCGCCATCCGTGTACCTGCACACCACAGACCAAGAACTGGCGCAATCTCCACGGAGTCGCGACTACACACTGTTAGTCCACTCCACATGTTGACAATCACTCATCACACTAAGGAGCAGGCCTCCACTGCCTCTCAATCTCCCCCTTGATGAGTGCATTGTCAACACCACACCCCACACGGGCACTGGTGAACACAAAGGATAACCAAAAAGAAATAGAAAACAAGAGAGAACTATCTCAGTGACCAAAAGCCAATGAAAGCAAGAAAAGATCACTTGAAGATAGCAAAGCCAAAAGAGTCAGCCCCTAAGACAAGGGCAACGGCTCGACGCACTGACTCCAAAACATGCTTGACCCCTCAAGAAAGAGGCAAGGCTCAACACAGCCAAGCATGTGCAAATCTGGTTCCTCCAGAAAGAGGCCAAGCTCAACGCAACCAGAAAAGAGCATGAGAAAGGCTCAAAAACTCCCCCTGAAATGCAGCTCCCCCTCACTATGCAACTCTCCCCCGATGTGTGCACACTCAAAGTCTGAATCTCTCCCTGAGATCAAACAAACAAACTCTCCCCCTTTGGACAAGGATCAAGAAATTTCACCCTAACCCCTAAGGTGAGACAAAAAAACAACATTCTCTCCCCCTTGTTGACAAGGCACACGTCAAGGAAACTCCCCCTGCCTAGATGCTCCCCCTGGAAATATGCCATGAAGTGCATGCGTGCCTAAAAGCTTCCAGGTACAGAACAAGAGCATTTGCAAGGGTCAAATCAGCACAGCTTATGAGGGTGCATATACAAAGACAATGCATGAAGAAGCTCATAAGAATATATCTATACAGATCATGAGCAAGCATTTGTCATTTGTAAAAGAAAAGCATCACCATAAAGGACCTAGCATACTAGAAGGCAAGCAAGCATGCTAGAGCTAGCAAGAACATATAGGTGAGCTACCCAAACCATATCACAGCAACTGCCACTCAAGCGGCCTTGATACCAATTGAAAACTTTCAAATTTCGGTGCCAGGGGTTGAAGGCTTGCAGGCGCTTAACTTAACGAATGTGCCAAGCCTAGGTCAAGGACCATCAGAAGCTTAAGACACCACTCTCAGTCATCCACAGCCTTGTCCAAGTTCTCCAGAGGAGCAGTCTCGATACAAGAACAGTGGTGCAAGCAATCCCACCTGGATCTTTTCACTCAAAGCAACCCAAGATAAACCAAATTGTTGGACTTTTTGAAATTAGATACCAATTAAACTATTCCAACAGAAAAGAGGGCATCTTGTTGCATGTGAGAGCAAGGGACCTAGCCACTAAGCATGATCAAGATAGCATAGGCATACAAACCTACACATGCTAGTAGCAGATCCAGAAGGTGACCATGTTTTATGATTTTCAAAGAATAAAATAGCTAAGCTCAGAGCCAATATACAACATATTCAAAGGAGCTAGCTACTCATGGTCAAAGCATATATACAACTCATAGCATAGCACAAGGCACAAGCAAATGCAGATATCATACATGAGAAGCTTAGTGCAAGTGTAATGCATATGAGCAAATGCAATGCAAGATGGTATGTACACAAAATGCAAGAAAAAGCAAAAAGAAGGAAAAACAAAACCTAAACTACAAAAACAACTACCCAACTCAAAATGGGTAGCACACGCCAAGCTCTCCCCGCAAGCGAGCATAGGTGGCTTGTTCTAGGGGCTTGGTCAAGATGTCGGCTACTTGATTTTCAGTGGGCACATGGGTCAGCTCGACATCACCCTTCTCATAGTGATCTCTCAGAAAGTGGAACCTCACGTCTATATGCTTGGAGCGAGAGTGTAGGACGGGGTTCTTGGCTAAGCTAATGGCTGAGGTGCTGTCAATGAAAATGGGAACTCTGCCATAGGTTAGGCCATAATCACTGAGAGTGTGTCTCATCCAAAGGATCTGGGAGCAACAACTAGCAGCAGCTATGTATTCGGCTTCTGTGGTGGAAAGGGCTACACTAGTTTGCTTGCGGGCAGACCAAGACACAAGAGAAGTTCCAAGAAACTGGCAAGTGCCTGAAGTCGACTTGCGATCAATCCGACACCCACCATGATCAGCATCAGAGAAGCCAACCAACGCAAGAGAAGAGGAAGAAGAGTACCATAAGCCAAACTCAGGAGTGTATCGAAGGTACCTGAAAATCCTCTTTACAGCGTTCCTGTGAGAAGTGCGCGGAGAAGCCTGGAACCTCGCGCAGAGACAGACCGCGAACTGGATGTCGGGTCTGGTGGCCGTCAAGTACAGGAGCGAGCCGATCATGCTCCTATACTCCTTCTGGTCCACAGCAACACCTTCAGTGTCCTCATCCAGCGCCGTAGAAGTGCTCATGGGAGTCGGCATGGGACTGAGGTCCCCGAAGTCGAACTTCTTGAGCATGTCCTTGGTGTACTTGGCCTGGTGGACGAAGGTGCCATCCCGGGTTTGCTTGATGTGCAACCCGAGGAAGAACTGAAGCTCACCCATCATAGACATCTCAAACTCCCTGCTCATGTCATCAGAAAAACTAGAAACAAGAGAGTGAGAGGAGCCACCAAAGATAATGTCATCCACGTAAATCTGAACCAACAGAAAATCAGCACCACGCCTGAGGAGAAACAAAGTCTTATCTACCGATCCCATGACAAACCCCTGTTTAAGCAAAAAGGCTCTCAATCTCGCATACCAGGCTCTAGGGGCTTGCTTCAGACCATACAAAGCCTTCTGAAGCTTGAAGACTCGGTCTGGAAACTTGGGACTCTCAAAGCCAGGAGGTTGCTTCACATAGACCTCCTCCTCTATAAACCCGTTCAAAAAGGCACTCTTAACATCCATCTGATACAGCTTGAACCCCTTTGAAGCTGCAAAGGCTAAAAAGATCCTGATGGCCTCTAAACGAGCTACAGGTGCAAAGGTCTCCTCATAATCTATCCCCTCTTGCTGGCTGTAACCCTGAGCTACTAACCTAGCCTTGTTCCTCACAACCATCCCATCCTCACCCTGTTTGTTCTTGAAAACCCATTTGGTACCTATAGGGTGGCAATCTGGTGGAGGCTCTACAAGGACCCAGACTTGGTTTCGCTCAAAGTTTTCTAGCTCCTCATGCATCGCATTGACCCAGTTAGAATCAGATAAAGCATGTCCAATATCTTTGGGCTCAAAGGAGGCAACAAACGCTGAATGAGCAAAGCCAGCGATACTTGTTACCTTGGACCTCGTGGTTCGTACGTTGAGGTCACCTAACATTTGTTGAGGTGGATGACGACGCTGAATGTGTCGTGGTGCTTCTCTTGACGAAGTCGCCTCGCCACTGCCCTCAACATGGGTCCCGGAGGAAGAACCTTGAGCTGGACGTGGATCGGCCGTAGTCGAAGCTGTGGGGAGCGGGCCGCCATCATCGTCAGAACTCGAATCTCCAGGAAGTGGGCCTGCAGCCGGCGCAGGGACACCACCATCATCCTCAAAGGCCTCAGGCTCATCCTCATCCTCAAAGATGTCCTGGCCAAACTCATCATCACCTGCACACTCCAAAGAAGCAGACAAAGAAGGAGTGGACTCGTCGAAGGTTACATTACAAGTTTCGACGATCCGATTAGTCTCAAGAATAAGAACACGATAGCCTCTGGATTGAAGAGCATAGCCAAGAAGAATGCCATCAGAGCTCCTAGACTCGAACTTATCAAGATTTCCCTCCTTCAGAACAAAGCATCTGCAACCAAAAGCACGCAGGTGGGACACTCTGGGCTGTCGACCAAACCGCAACTCATACGAAGTCTTTTTCATGAATGAGCGAAGGAAGATGCGGTTGGCAACATAGCATGCGGTGTTGATCGCTTCGGCCCCAAAACGCCTAGGAGTTCTATGCTCATCGAGCATCGTCCTGGCCATTTCCACTAAGGTCCGATTTTTGCGTTCAACCACGCCATTCTGTGGAGGAACATAAGGAGAGGAGTATTGGTGATCAAGACCAAAGTCACGACAGAAGTCATCAAAACGAGCATTCTTAAATTCAGTTCCATTATCACTGCGGATAGCCCTCATGGCATGTGGAAGCTCGTTCTGTAACCTCAAAGCAAGATCACGAAAGTGCTGAAAAGTCTCATCCTTAGTCTCCAAGAAGAAAACCCAAGAGTACCGAGAGAAGTCGTCAACGATCACAAGAATGTACCACTTCCCACCGACAGAGCGCACGCGAGCAGGACCAACGGTGTCCATGTGAAGAAGCTCGCCAGGGTGCGATGTCATCACCTGATTTACAGGTGGGTGCGGAAGGGAAACCATCTTCCCATGACGACACGGGTGACACACAAGGTCCTTGTCCATCTTCAGCTTGGGCAATCCTCGGATCAGACCAAGTGAGCTGAGCCTAACTAGTAGATCAAAGCTCAAGTGACCGAGTCTCCTATGCCACCTCCAGAGCTCAGAAGACTGACCAGTCACCAGACAGTGAGAGGTGCTAGAAGAAGATCCAGAAAAGTCAATGCGAAACACACGGCCAAAAGGAACAATGCCGCACACAAACTCTCCTCTGGAATCAAGAACACGCGAGCAACCTCTCTTAAAACTCACTTCAAACCCATCATCAAGAAGTTGTGAGACAGAGAGCAGATTAAAACCCAGCTTATCAACAAGAGCAACTTCTCTCAAGGTGAAGTCATCTGAAATCCGAATAGCGCCAACTCCACGTACCTTTCCTCTGCTGTTATCCCCGAAGGTGATGTACTCTTTGTCCTTCATCGGGGGTGAGGCTGGAGAACCATCTGTGACTTCCGGTCATGTGGCGCGAACAACCGGAGTCCATGAGCCATATGTCCTCCAGGCCTCGAGTGTCCTGCTCAGTAAGAAGAGAAAGAGCGGGCAAATGGCCCGACACTGGGGTTAGCACAGAAAGAAGCAAACCAGTGTCGTGCCATCTGCTCGAAAGCAGGGTAAGTATCCTCAAACGAAAACTGTGGCTGGCGACCACCACGCTGAGGAAAACGTGGTGCGCCTCCGCCACCAAAGCTTCGGCCTCGCTGACCACCACCGAAGGCACGGTGTGGAACAGGGCCGGCGAAACCACCAACAGGAGCACGGGTAACCACCACCGCCTCCCCCTCCTCCACCTACACGACGTGGCCTGGCATCCCGCCTCTGCCCACGTCGAGCTGGAGTGTGTCCACCTGTAGCCTGGTGGAACACTTCCGGAGCACGCCTCTCAGACTGCCTGCGCTCAAACCTCAACCTCCGGAAGCAAAATTCTGCCAAGTGACCCTCCCTTTCGCACCACTCACACAGGTAAGGCTCTCTCTTGTGTGTAGGCTGTGGTGTAGAAGCTGGGGCTCTCTGAGGAACTCTGGGGGGCTGAGTCCTCACCTTGGGCTTAGGAATTGGCTTACCACTAGGAGGGAGTGTATCCAGTCGGTTCTTGAGATGGTTAGGCTTGGGAACCCACACTGGATTTTTAGGTGGAGCTTTAGGTGGCTCAGTGAGGATTCCGTCCTTAACTGGTGCTGGCTTAGGAACTGGTGAAGCTGTGGAAGAGAGTACATTCACACTCGGCTCAAGTATCTCACCAATCTTACCATAGGGTTGGACAAAGTCAGCAGGAGTAAAAGCAAAACCAACCCCAACACCATCAGGACGCTTAAACTGCTGAACCATCATGCCCAACTGAGGCTCGCGGGCGGACACCCAACTGAGAATCTCCCGAAGGTGGGAGTTCTCCTCCTCCATCCGGGTCTTATCCTTCCGTGCCTCCTCAAGCTCAGAGATCAGGCTTGGGCACACAGTACAATTAGCAGAGCAAGAGCTAGGAACTGCGGATTTCTCCAACTTCCTCAAAGCAACATTCTTCTCCTTAAGCTCTTCTCTAAGTGCTGGGCACTCCTTGCAAGCACCCAAGAGGGTAGGCCGAGACTTGAGCTCATCCATGGCCTTCTTGCCCTCCTCGAGCTTGAGCAAGTTTTCATCATACTTGCTCCTGAGCTCGGACAGGTCAGACATCAAACCGATGCACTGACTGCACTCATCCTCCTCAACACAATCCTCCACTACGGGGGAAGACTGAACAATCTCTAAAGCTAACTTAGCTTCCTTCAGCTCCTGTCTCAACGCCCTAAACTGCCTCTTAGCATCCTTAATGATCAAATCCTGATTATCTAAAGCAGTGTAAAGATCCTCCAACTCCTCAGGAGTGGGGTGCTCAGGACGTACCTCAGAGCTTGACTCTAGCTGAGGTGCAAGCTCTGCAGTAGTGGAAGGAGTTCCGTTGGCGTCGGAGTCGATGGCCATGGTGCAGAGACCGGCCGCCTTCCCAGCATGAAGGCAAAGGCCAGTGAAGCCCTCTGTGGCCTTCTTCTTGGAGCTCCGCTTCTTTTCGCCGCGGTGGTGTGAGTCGGAATCACTGGAGCTAGATGAGGACGAAGACGTCGAACTCTGGCTGGTGGAGGAGTGATCCTCGCTCTGGGCGACGAACGCCTGCTTGTCCTTGTACTTGCCGACGTTCTTCTTCTTCCGCTCGTGGTGCCGCTTGGAACGTCCGCCATTCTTCTTGTGGGAGTGCCCACTCTTGTGCTTGTGGCGGTGCTCGCGGTACTCCTCGTGCTTGGAGCGGCCGTCATCATCCCTGGAACTCTTCTTCCTGGGGCACTCGGCGGCGAAGTGGCCGGTCTTGCCGCAGTTGAAGCAGGTCTTCGCTCGTACTTGTCTGTTGTTGAAGGCACGCTGGAACTTGTGGATGATCAATGCAAGCTCCTCGTTTCCCAGCACCTCCAGCTGCTCATCTGTCACAGACACAAGAGAAGACAAGCAAAGACCTCCAAGAGAAGGATCAGGGTTAGCTCCAGAGTTGCCTACCAGGGCCATAGACTTGGAGGCGAAGGCATCAGCATGATTGCCTTCCATCTTAGCTCGAGAGAGCTTCTCCACCTCCGAAGCCTTGAGCTTACTGAACAGCTCATCCACAGTGAGGGGTCTCATAGCTAGCAGACTCTATGATAGTCTGGACCTTCACCTCCCAGACCTTGCGATCAAGAGCATAGAGAAGCTTCATAGCCTTCTCATGATCGGAGTAGGCCTGGGTGCCCTGTGGCTGGTTCGCACGCACCTTGTTCACAATCGACTGAAAACGACTGAACATGGTGTCGATGCTCTCACCCGGCAACTGAGAAAAGTTCTCGTACTCCCGCCGGTGAGTCTCATACAGCCTCGACTTGACATGGTTGGTTCCTTCATGGAAATTGGCCAACCGTGTCCAGATCTCCCGAGCTGTGAGAAGGTCGCTGACACGATCGAACTCAGGACGAGAGAGACAGGCTATGAGAGCGTTGTACGCCTTGCTATTGACCTCATGTCTCCTAACCTGAAGCTCGGTCGTGCGAATCGCAAGGTTCACATAATCAGGGTCCACGCAAATCTCCCAGACCTCGGAACCTAGACTCAAAAGATAGGCACGCATGCGCACCTTCCAATAGTCGTAATCGGATCCATCGAAGATCGGGGGTTTGCCCGGTGAACCCATGGTCGCACAACGGTTTCGAACCGAAGAAGGCTATAGAGAAACCGTCCCGGCTCTGATACCAATTGTAGGACCGAGAAATGCGACCAGAGGGGGGGTGAATGGGAGCCTTCGGAAAATTATCGCGATCAAAAACTTCGGCTCACAATTCAAGAGTGCACCCCAACCCCAGAGTTCTAGGCGATGTGCAGAGTAGCTACAAGGGAGCTACACTAACACAAAACAAGCCTAGGAACCAAAGCGATCAAGCGCGGAAGCAATTGCACGAAAGCAGTGCAAGAACCAAGCAAGGTATATATCATCGGTTGATCCGACGCACACGTTTGAACGACGTCGGTTCAACCGGTGATACAGAGCCTGCAGCAAACAACCAGTGAACACCGGTTGAACCGACGCTGGGTTTTGAACCTCGTCGGTTAAACCGGTGATCGAACATCGGTTAAACCGACAAAATCGCAAACTCACGTCGGTGCAGTTGTCCAGAGGATCAACAAAATGCACCAGACCAAGCAATGAACACCGGTTAACCGATGCTAAAAAAAAAACTTGAGCGTCGGAGCAGTTGTCCAGAGAGACAACAAAACCAAAGTAAATGAACGCCGGTTGATCCGACGTAGGCAAAACCCTATACGTCGGTCAACGCCCAAAACTGCGAAACCAAAAAAGTACCGCCGGTTAAACCGACGTCTGGGGAAACCAAAGCACCGGTGCAATCACACATAAACCCCAAAAAACCCTAACCCGTGACAAAAGCACTCACCGGTTGATCCGACGCTGCAGGAACGCCTAGCGTCGGTTCAACCGGCGTTAAGGAAAAATCCTGCCCGAGCAGAGCAGAGTTTTTCCAGCCCGCGACCTGAGAGAGATTTGACGTTTGAAAGCCCAAATCAAGTCGAAATCTAACCAAATTTCGCAGGCACAGCTCACAAAGACCTTGTGAACCTACCCACCAAAGGAATCGACGATCCACTCCATGGATTGTGAGGAATCGACGAAGAACGAGGCAAGAACGGGGTTTTCAGAATTTTCCTAAAACTGAGTTCTTGAAGGCTCGCGATCTAGATGGAATTCTAGCACTTGGTTAGGATGATTCTAGTCGCCAAGAAAAACCTTAAGAACCACAGCAACAAGTAGTAGGAAACACCAGAACAAGGAAATCAAGAACTAGGATGATTCATGCAAGTAGAGCTCAGATGAACATGAAACGAACCTTGATTTCAAAGCCCCGAGGGCACAAGGAGGGATGGGCCTCCTTTCCCACAAGATCTCCTTACAAGTTCTTCAAAAATCCATTGCAAGAATCCTAGAGATGGAAGGGGAGAAGAAGAACTTGAGAGAGAGAGAGCTGGGAGGAGGTGGCGCCTGGCTCTCTTCTTCTGTTATGTCCAGCGCCAGAGCCACCCAGAGAGGGGCGCCTTCCTTTTTTACTAGCCAGGCCAGCTGCCCTCCCACTTTTCCTTTCTCTCCAAGCCATCCTCTAATGACTAGACTACCCCTAAGTGCTGAAATTAAACTACAAGGCCCTTAGGGGCAAAACTGGAAAAGATACATTGAAGATCATCCGACGGCTGCGACGACTTGGAGTAGTTTGCTTCGACCCGACGCAATCTTCCCGATGTCGCCACGCGTCCTTCTGGAATCTTCGCGGGGGCAGTTTTGGGAAAACTGCCGAAACCGAGTTCGGGTGCGGTTTTGGAGGAACCGCGAAACCTTCCCGCGCGATGTTTCCAGGGCACACCCGCCAAGCCCGATGACGCCACGTGTTCGACCTCCCGCCGAAACCTCTTCGACTTGGCCGACGTCGACGCATCCTGCCGTTGGTTTTTCCCAAGGTACCAACAACTCCACGCCGTCCCGCCTTGGCGCCAGGAGTGGATCGCCTCGCGGCCCAGCAGTGGCCCAAGCATCTGGGCCGCCCTTCTCCCACCGCACGGTCGTCCCGGTTGGGCCTCCACCGCTACCGCAAGGTCTCCCGCCTCCGCATGGTCATCGAGCTCCCACCACCGCAACGCCGCCCGCATGGTACATCGGCACGCGCCACGCTCTTGTCAAAACCGACTCGCTGCAACCGCGCCATCCGTGTACCCTGCACACCACAGACCAAGAACTGCGCGCAATCTCCACAGAGTCGCGACTACACACAGTTAGTCCACTCCATGTGTTGGCAATCACTCATCACACCAAGGAGCAGGCCTCCACTGCCTCTCAGCCGGCCTCGCCGTCGCACGGCCCGATGCCTTGCGGTGGCTCGACGAGCAGCCTCCAGGGAGCGTCGTGTACGTCGCGCTGGGCAGCGAGGCTCCGGTGACGGCGGCGAACGTCCGCGAGCTCGCCGCGGGGCTCGAGCTTCTCCGGGGCGCGCTTCCTGTGGGCGCTCCGGCCGCCGAGCGCCGCCGCGGCCGGCGCGCCGCCGCTGCTGCCGGACGGGTTCGAGGAGCGGACGCGCGGGCGCGGCGCGGTGTGCGCCGGGTGGGTGCCGCAGGTTCGCGTCCTGGCGCACGCTGCCGTGGGCGCGTTCCTGACGCACTGCGGCTGGGGCTCCGTCACCGAGAGCCTCCGGTTCGGCCTCCCGCTAGTGATGCTGCCGTTCATCATCGACCAGGACCTCGTCGCGCGGATGATGGCGGAGCAGGGCGTCGGCGTCGAGGTGGCGCGGCGCGACGACGACGGCTGGTTCGGCAGGGACGACGTCGCCGAGACCGTGAGGCGCGTGATGGTGGGGGAGGAGGGGAAGACGCTCGCGCGCAACGCCAGGAGGCTGCGGGAGGCGGTCGTCGGCGACAACGGAGGCCGGCAGGAGCTGTACGTCGACGAGCTCGTTCAATACTTCAAGAGGCACAGGTAATTCACCAAGCTAGTCGCTTTGAGGAATTGGGGCGACGCAAGTGTTCCACGAGCTCAGCTCGTTGAATGCTACTCAAGACAATTGCATTGCATTATTGGTGTACCATTGGCTGAGATTTATTTTACTACGGTACATCTTCAACAAGCTGCACCTGATATCTTCTTATGAACTGTAACAGTATGCGTTACAAGTTTTGTTCTAGGACATGGTATTCGATCATATTCTTTTATCGTACGTAAGCAGCTAATTGAACAGATTATGCAAGTTACACAGCTAGAAAAATGTGTATTAGTGCCGGGCTAGAACAAAAATATTTAGTACCGGTCAAAACACCCGGTACTAAAGAAACACATTAGTACCGGTCGGTATTACCGACCGATACTAAATTTCTTTATCTCTACCACGTTTGTGGTTTTTTTTTCCTTTTCCTTTTCTTTTCTCATTTTCTTTCCTTTTTCATCCCACGGTGCTGTCCATCACAAATTTCAAAATTACACAATTACATTTTACAAGAGTCACAACAATCACAAGATTTCATTACACAAGAATCAAGAATTCATTTGACAAGTCACAAGGATCACAAGATTACACAACAATTACATGATTTCATTTCACAAGGCTACACAAGAATCACAAAATGCTCACAAGATTTCATTTCTCGCTGCCATTCAGCAGATACAGATTCTTTATCCACAATATCCAATTCAGAGAAGGCCCTCTTCCTCTTTTGTCTTGGCTGACTGTTGATTCATGCTCACAAGAGGCATCAAGACACATAGTAGTTGCTGCACTGGGTGCACAGTCCACGATCTACGTCCAAGCTTTTCTGAAGGGATTTCAAGAAAATCGCTGAAAATAACCACATAAGCAAAAAAAAAGGCCAACCACCAGCCAAGAAAGTAGCGGGAAACAAGGAGCAACCCATTCCGCTCAGTTCCCCAATCCAAGCATCAAGAAACGAAAAGAAAAACAGCCAGAAAAGAAAAGCCGCTCAGTTACCCCTGCGTGCTCCGCCGCCGGGGTGGCCCGGCCCCCGCTCCAACGCCGGGAGGCCGGGCTCCTGTGCCCTCTGCTGCTGAGGTGGCCCGCCTGCGCTTCGCAGTCGGGTGGCCCGGCCCTCGCTCCGACGCAGGGAGGCCATGCCCCAATGCGCCGGCGGTGCCCGCAGCCAAGCCGGCGGGCCTTGCGCCAGCGACGGCACCGTGCGCCGGCATCCCGCCCAGCATTTAGCTCCGCACCCGCTGGTGCCCGGCAGCCAGAGCAGATCTAGAGGAAGGGAAGAAGGCAAGAGAGAGGAAGAGAGAAGAGAGCCAGTGGGAGGCTCGGAGAGAAGAGGATAGGACTCAGAAGATAAATGGGAGATAGAGGACTGAAGAGGATAGGACTCAGAAGATAAATGGGAGATAGAGAGGAGCCCGGGAGGGGAGTTGCGCTTAGTACCGGGTGAAGCATCCACCCGGTACTAAAGAGGATTAGCTAAATTTATACCAGCTGTGAACACCAACTGGTATTAATACGTCACCTTTAGTACCGAGTGATTCCAGCACCCGGTACTAAAGGGGGCCACGGAGCACGCCGGGAATCTATTCTTTAGACTCGGAACTAAATGTGTGCATTAGTACTGGCTCAATTTGCAGCCGGTACTAACGCTAGGGACGAATGCCCCATTTGCTAGCAGTGTTATGTTCAATGCTGCAACTTGGGATTAGAACATTTCATGAATTTATTAGCTCGTAGAATATAGATGGAAATATTGAACAAATTCTGAATATGCCTCGACCCCCAGTGCCCTACAATTTATCATTTGCTGACTTTGCTGTTTACACAAAAGCAAATGAGTGTTTTACCCTTTATTCAAACAATGGATATTCAAACTTCACAATGTTGGAAATATATTGATTTATTGAAGACGTCAGTCCTCCAAAGTTCTAGTCACCACCAAATAGCAACACTTCATGGAGTGGGGGGCAAGCTAAATATAGAGTTGAGCATAGCTCAATAGGTTAGGTTAACTTGTATCTAACCATATATCACAGAAAACTAGCCATTCATCCAAGCCCATTAGTACCGGTCACATTTGAAACCGGTACTAAATGGTCCCTGGGGTCATTTAGTACCGGTACTAAATTTTGAAGTGCTCTGAGGCTATTTAGTACCGGATCATACCACCACCCGGTATTAAATGCTATCACGTATATATGTTTCAGTGCTAAGCGACATGCATGTCTGTTGATAATGAGATGTTTGTGATGACGGTCAATCTCAAGTTCTATTTGTCTGATTGTTGGGAAATGCTCGTAGGAGTGGAGTATGCTTGCTTTTATACTAAAGATGAGTGTACCTATGTTTGTATGATGAGCATCTACGCCTATCTCTAGTAGTTGGAGCAAGAAAGGGAAGGAAGTGACAAGATGCCCGGTGACCATGGATGAGGGAGGACAGGATCAGAGGAGGTATATATGTCGGTAGATAATACAATAAGTGGGGCAAAATTTCAGAAAAAAATGAAAGCCGTATTTTTCAAACTTAATGTCCCTTTGTTAGTTGCAACCACTACAAATAAGCTAACATAGACGACTAAGACCACTCAACCATAAGCCGTCCAAATTATAAGGTTAATTTTGCAATCAACCATGAACCATAAGCCGGTAGATAATACATTTTTTTTTTGCATTTTCGACTGGATGACCTACATAGCTAGTCACTGCATGACCACACTAGAGTTAATTTTACAATCTAAAAACTACACCTCAATATGTGAACGACGTGTAGGGATCACGTCACGTCTCACCGGCTGCGTGCATCCATCCCCCATAAGCCACCATGGCCGCCGGAGACGACCAGCAGCGGCAAGATGAAGCCAGCAGGGCAGCAGCTCCTCTCCACATCGTGGTGTTCCCATGGCTGGCCTTGGGCCACCTGATCGCGTTTCTCGAGCTCGCCAAGCGACTGGCGGCACGAGGCCACGCCGTCACCTTCCTCTCCACGCCGAGGAACATCGCCAGGCTCCCGCCGGTGCCCACGGCGGCCCTGTCCGGCCGCGTCCGGACCGTGGCCTTGCCGCTGCCGCCCGCCGAGGGCTTGCAGCGGATGGCGCGGAATCTTCAGCTGATGTGCCTCACAAGAAGGCTGACCTGCTCAAGGTCGCCTTCGATGTCCTCGCCGCGCCCTTTGCTAACTTCCTCGCCTCCGCTTGCGCACAGGACCGGAGGAAGGATGGACTGGAGGGGTTTGACAAGAGGCCGGATTGGATCATGGTCGACTTTGCGCACCACTGGTTGTGCCCTATTGCCGATGAACACCAGGTGAACTGTACTTGCCTGTTGTAAGTCTATTTTTCAACCTCGAACTATCACAATCGTCCGATTTTCAATCCTAAACTAAGAAACTAGACATCCTGTGCCAGCTAACAAACGAAACCATGCAAATTATCCCCACAAACCCAAACCCAAACCACCACGACCCGTACGTATTCTCGCCCAAGGCGCCGACGTGCGCTGGTGGCAGGAGCTGCTGCTGTTAAATTTAGCTGTTAAATTTAGCCTCATATTGAAAATTGATAGTGGGGTAGCAAAACATATATATAATGTGGGGGCAGATCTAATCCAACAAGCTAGTATTTTCAATTGAGTTAGGCCCGATGTCTTGGTTGATTGGGTTCCTGTAGACCCCAGGCCTGTTAGGGCACCAACTCGTGGGTACATCGAGCTCCTCCTCTTCCAACTTGGAGTCGTCGCTCTCCCTCGCATTCTCCCGCTTCTCACTCTCGTTGTCATCTTCATCCTCCGCCCACGACCATGAAGACTTCCCACGCCACTCCCATCGACCCCACGCACCCCACATCCCCACATACGCCTCGTCCGCTCCCACCCCTAGGCAATAGCCCCACTTGCCGCTCCCCCTCCACGCCGCAGCCACCCCCTCCGCCGACACGCCTTCAAGGTGGCAGAGCACGAGACGGCTACAGCCCTACCTGCCGCTCCCCCCCCCCACGCCGCACCTCTCCCTCGCATTCTCCCACTTCTCGCTCTTGTCATCTTCATCCTCCGCCCACGACCACGAAGACTTCCCACACCACTCCCTCGACTCCCATGGACCCCACGCACCCCACATCACCACATACGCCTCGCTCGTCCGCTCCCACCCCTAGGCGGCACCCTACCCACCCACCGCTGTCGTAGCGACCTCCGCTCCCGTTCGCGCCGGCTACAGCCCCCCCTTCCCCCTCCCCCGCCACAGCCACCCCCTCTGCCGACGCGCCGTCAAGGCATGCAGTAGAGCATGAGAGCCAAGTGTTAACTAGATGGTAAGCACCACTTTGGAAGGGTGATGTGGCCCAAAACAGGGGTGGTTTGGGAGGAGGATAATTTGCACAGTTTTGTTAGTTCACTGGTGTATGATGTCTGGTTTCGTAGTTTCGAGTTAAAAATCGGACGATCGTAATAGTTTAGGGTTGAAAACGGACTTTAGCCACAAATAAACTTATATAGAAGCATGACACATGCTCAACTCTTTGAAAATGCCCGCACATATGCGCACCCTATCTCTTTGAGCACCTCAAGACACTCAACGACGTACTATTGGAGAAGTTATTATTACGGTGCCTCTATGGTGGCAAACACATTGCTTATCACTATAAATAAAAGAAATAACAGTAGTATTAATTTCTAAATAATAAATCCAGAAAATGTAACCACCTGCATTGAGTCTTAAAACTAAACATGAAAGGAGAGATTCTATCGTAGCAACACGTATGAGCCTATCCACACGTGTAGTAATATATAATGAATTAATGTTTGTGTTGCAAAACTAATGAATCCACTGCCTGTTTAACTGTAATTCTAAGATGCAATGAAAAACTAGAACAGAGAAATATAAGAACCAATCCATGAAACGAAAATATACACAAACAAACAAAAAAAGGTTACCGATAACTTGTGAAACTGAATGGTTCTATTTAACTGATCAGTATATGCACATCGCACTCTCTTCTCATATGTACAATTGTCAATCATCAATTCCAGGTTCCCTGCGCGATGTTCTTCAGCGTCCCGGCAAACCATGATCGCGTACAACGGCTCACGCCGGGACAACGCCGGCCACCCCCGCGTCACCGTCGACGACTTCATGCGCATGCCGAGGTGGTTCCCCTCCCCGTCCCTCGCCTACCGCCGCCACGAGGCCGCGTGGAAGGCCGCCGCGTTCCGGCCCAACGCGTCCGTCGTCTCCGACGTGGAGCGCATCTGGCGGACGGAGCAGCGCTGCCGCCTCCTCGCGTTCCGCGGCTGCCCGGAGGTCGAGCTCGGGGTGTTCCCGCTGCTCGCCGAGCTCTTCCGCAAGCCCGCCGTCCCCGCCGGCTTCCTGCTGCCGGAGCCGGAGGACGTGCGCGGCGGCTCTGAGGAGGAGGCGGCGGCGCGGCACGGCGCGCTGCAGTGGCTCGACCAGCAGCCGTCGAGGAGCGTCCTGTACGTGGCCCTCGGCACCGAGGCGCCGGTGACGGTGGCGAGCGTGCACGAGCTCGCTGCGGGGCTCGAGCTCTCCGGGGCGCGCTTCCTGTGGGGCGCTCCGGCCGCCGCCGGACGGGTTCGAGGCGCGGACGCGCGCGCGCGGCGCGGTGTGCGCGGGGTGGGTGCCGCAGGTGCGCGTGCTCGCGCACGCGGCACGCCGCGGTGGGCGCGTTCCTGACGCACTGCGGCTGGGGCTCCGTCGCCGAGAGCCTCCGGTTCGGCCTCCCGCTGGTGATGCTGCCGTTCGTCGTCGACCAGGGCCTCGTCGCGCGGATCATGGCGGGGCGGGGCGTCGGCGTGGAGGTGGCGCGGCGCGACGGCGACGGCTGGTTCGGCAGGGACGACGTCGCCGCGGCGGTGCGGCGCGTGATGGTGGACGGCGACGAGGGGAAGAGGACGCTCGCGCTCAACGCGAGGAGGCTGCAGGAGTTGGTCGTCGGCGATGATGGCGGCCGGCAGGAGCGGTACGTCGACGAGCTCGTGGAGTGCTTGCGGAGGCACGGCTCCACCGAGACGCTTTAATTTGATGAGGAATTAAGGCCACGCAAGTGTTCGACGACAGCTTCTATGTACAATGCGTATATATAGGATTTGCCCTTTGCAAGAGCATTTGTATTTGTTTGCCCTTCCCACAGTTCCAGGGGGCATCTATTCATCGCATGTGCAACTAAAGCTATAGTATCGCACACATTTGTTAGAGATATAAAAATAGAAATTGTTCCGAAATAAAATAAAATATTCCAAAAAAGATAAGTTCCGGAACAAACAAAAATGTTCCAAGAAATATGAAGAGATAAAAATTATTCCGAAACAAATAAAAATATTTTAAAAAATATTATCTAAATATAATCAAGTGTGATAGTATGACTTCTAATCGCACCTGCGATGAATAGACATCACGCAGTTCCATCACACAAACCACCCCCCTCCGTGGCACGCGCCCGGACGCACGCCCGGAGGAGATGCTCCGCCCGCCGTGAGTACTGGGCACGGCCCCACGCTGGGCACCGGGTGGACTCAAGCGCCGGGTTGCGGCCCCGCCGGCCACCGCGCCGCTCCCCCGTCAAGCCCATCCATGTCAGTCACCGCCGCCACTCGCTGCTCGCTGCCGGGATCCGGTCAGCTGCCGCTGGGATCCGGTTGGGTGTCGCCGGACCCGCAGTTCCTCGGCCCGATCCACTGACCGCCGCCTGGGCCACGCCCTCCACCTCGGCTGCGCCGTCGCATGGGCCTTGCCAGCGCCGCTACCACCCTCCGCCACAGCCACGCCTCGCCCCCGGATCTAGCCCGGCTGCAGCAGGATCTGGCCCCGCCGTTTGTCGTCCGCCGCGTGCTGGCCTTGGCGGCGGCACCGCCACGGTCGCGCCTCGCCCCCGGATCCAGCCCGGTCGCAGTCGAATCTGGCCCTGCCGCCGTCGTCCGCCGTGTGATGGGCCTCGGCGGCGGCGCTGCCATGGCCGCGCCTCGCCCCTGGATTCGGCCCGGCTTGGGCGCGGGCGGTGCCTCCGCCACACCTTCCTACTACCTCCTCGGCGGATCCTCGCTAGAGGAGGGATGGGAGACGCGCCACCACCGCCGGATCCTGCCAGCCCCTCCTTGCATGGTGGGAGCCCTAGCCATGGCGAGCGCCGCCCTTCCTCGCGATTCATGGCGTGGGATCCCTGGCCGTGGCTGCCGTCCGCGTGCGCCGCCCCTCCTTGCGTTCCCCGGCGTGGGAACCCTGGTGGCCATGGCCGCCGGCGCCCGCGATCATGACTCCGTGCGTGGGAGCCCTCGAAGGAAGGGAGGAAATAGAGGGAGGGGGGGAGAGAGGGAGAGGGAGAGGAAGGTTGCGGTGGTTGCGGGGGTGATGGAGGTTTTGATGTGATTTAGGGACTGATGTTTGTTTTATATGTTGGAAGTGTTAGTGGGCTGGACATCTGGGCCTGATATTTGGAGGCGGACGACTTATACCCGTCCGCTTCCGTTAATGATATACCTGCCTCGGTTAATCTATTTTATGAGACGGTTTTTTAACCGTCTCAGTTAATAAAAAATGGCCGCCTCGGTTAATCGCAGACATTAACCGAGACGGTTTTTTAATGTTCCCGCCTCCGAGGCCTTTTTAAAGCACCTCGATTAATCAGTTTTTATAGTAGTGGCCGCTCCCCCGTGGCTTTCCCGCGTTGGTCACCGGAGGAGCTTTGGACGGCAACCATAGGGTAAGGGGCTGTTTGGTTTATAGCCACACCTCGCCACCACTACAGTACTCGCGCCACGCTACAGTTCCACCACGGAACAGTCAACAGCAGCGGCAGTTGATTGTGTGGCGCTGGAATTGCCCGCCACAGCCTGTGGCTTACCACACCCGTGGTTTGGCTATAATCCAAACAACCCCTAACTCCAGCCCAGGCGGCGGGCTGGAGACGGGATGCAAGCGGGTGGGGGGCCGAGCTGCCACTCCCCCACCATTCCGTTCCTTTTCCGAAAAATTCCAGTACAAGTTGCTGCCTGGTTCCATTTTACGTTTCTGCACTACTAGTAGCTAACTACTCCTGTGGATGGACACAATTTTCTTTCCACTTTTTTTACGGCACCTTGATAGTTTTTTCTTTTGAAGAAAGTCAATTTTACTTCCGTGAACTATATTTGAAGTCTAGTTTTCTCTCTGAACTTCAAAATTGGATAAATCACCTCCGTCAACTTTTAAAACTGTTTATATTACCTCTCTAGCCTGGTTATATGTGGTTTTCTAAGGTGGTTTTATCTTTTTAGTTTAAAAATAAATTCAGTAAATACTCAACAAGGTTTTAAACCAAAAAATATCTCTAAACTTCTAAAAACTCTTAGAAAATAGCAAAAGATGGATTTGACACAAGAAATTAAAATAAAATATTTAAATTTAGTGAAAAATATCTTTAAAATCTTTTAAATTTTAGATTTAGATCTTGAAAAATATGAAAAATATCCAAAAATATGAAAAAAAACTAAAGATTCTAATTAATATATAATTACATCTTAAATGATTTTTACAATAAAATCATGAGATGAAGCCAACATGAATGCATTCGGCATTACTATATGTTGCATTTTTTCATATCATATTTATACTGCGATTTTTTTTAAAATGTATTAGACATGAATTAGAACATTTTTGTAATTTTTCAGATTTTTTGAATATTTTTTAATTTTCTAGAGCTAAATCAAAATTTTAGAAGATGCCAGAGTTTCACAAGATATAAATATATTATTTGGGTTTCTATATTTGAGAATCTTCTTGAAAACTTAGCAACCTAGACTGGATACATTTTTCATGGTTTAAAATATTTATTCAAGTGTTTACATATTTATTTTTGAACTAAAAGGACAAAACTGCCTTGGAAAGCCACTTCTAACCCGGGTAGGGAGGTAAAATGAATGGTTTTGAAAGTTGAGGGAGGCGAGTTACCAGATCTTATATAGAGTTCAAAGAGGAAAGTTAAATTTCAGGTATAGTTCAAAGAGGTAAAATAGATCTTTCCTTTTCTTTCTTTTTTTGAGATGGGGAGGGGATCTGAGGCGTGATTATATGTCGCTTGGGGTGATGGTTCCGCAAACCATCACCTGAAGCGGACAACTATCGGTGTGCATAACATTTTGGGCTATAATTAGCTCTAATTATTGAGATCGACCATTTCTATGAACCATAAATAGATTATGTACATGCAGATATGGATAAGTAGAGTGACGCGACTCTAATTAAAAAAAAGTAATAAGTACTAAATTGAGCATCAAAATTAAATTTAGATTGTATCATTATTTTTCTTATGATAAGATCTTTTAAACAAGACTAAATTTGCCTATGTTTGCATGATATTTTGAACAAAAATTTATAATTTTTCAGTAATTAAATTCGTCTACTGAGAACAAATATTTTAACAACACGAACAAATAATTATTTTTCATGAACAAAAAAATTAAACATATCGAACAAACAATAATGTACAATGAAAAATATATTATGTATACACGAATATTTGATTGTATAGGATAAATATTGAAAAATGAATATTGTGAACAAAGTTAACATCATGGAACAATTTAATCTACAAAACAAGCAAATAGTTTGACATTACAAACAAATTAAGTTTACAAAATATAAATATAAATAAGAAGGAAAACAAATAAAATAGAAGAAGCTAAAGGAAGAAAAAGGAAAGAAAACACGAGGAGTGACTGCATGTGCAACTGTAGTGCTGCAGTAAGCATGTATGTGCATACTGCAGGAGCACAAAAGCAAAGCATGCATGCTACAACAACAGCACAAAAATGCATGTAGCAGGAGCACAAAAAGCAAAACATGCATGAGCACAGAGCCCATGCTGCAGGAGCACAGAGTGCATGCACTCTAACATGTGGGCTTGGGATGCGAGAAACAGAAATAGCTCAATTAAAAAATTCAACTGACCATGCACCGCTTCAGGCAATGGAAGCCTACTTTGTAACACGTGCAATGTATAGTTGTGGGGATAGTTTTGTAGCCTGGGGAGGGGAGGCGTTGGGAGTAACGCGTGTTACCCCTTGCCGATCCATTGCACAAACCCCTTCCCATTTTAGATTCTGTGTTTTGGACCTAAATTAACTCAACAAACATCCTCGTATGTGTAAACCAGTCAAATTTATTTTGATTTGAAATAATTTTTATTTGTTGCACAAACAATAACAATTGTTCCAGCAAAAAAAATATTTCGAAACAAAAAAATAGTTATTAAATACTGTGTAATGATTTGACTGCTAGTTACACGTGTAGCTTCTAACGTTCGCGGGGATCCTCCTGAACTTAAACTATGATAGAAATAGTTTTACAGCCATCATCCGGCGGATCCAGAAACTATGGTTTTTTGTTTTTTAACCTCAGCTTAAGATGCTCAGTTGGGCTTTCCGATTGTGCCTTCTTCAGGCGCTTTTTTCATTTTTATATTTAAATTTTTTTAAAAAAATATGTCGAATAGGGAAATTTTCAAAAATGGGTGCCTTAATGAGCGACAGGGTGCCTGTCGCCCATCCAGTGGGCGACAAGACCTAAATATAAAAAAAAATTACATTTAGGTCCTGGCGCCCAGGGCGCATTAAACAGTGAACTTGTAAAATTGATATAAAATCGTAGAAAAATAAAAAAAATACAAACTCAACTATTATGGATTCTATGAAACAAGATCTACAACTTTTGTTACATAAATTTTTTTCATTTGATCAATGTATCTTGCTCTATTTTAAATACCAGTTTAATGCACTTTTATTTAAATCTCAAGATCCATCCTTTGGATGCATGTCATCTTTGGCCAAAGTGTTGCATATGGTGAGCATAGGCTTGTACAAAATTGGTAGGCCCAGAAAACATTTCTAGAATAAGTTTTTAAATTAGAACTTGCAATATATCTAGTTTAAATGAGTTATTTATCCATACTGCTTTACTGAGTATTAGAAGCCATAACTTTTACAGTACCATTATTTTATTTTCTAAGAGCTATAAAAAAGTTTGGTAAATTTTAGATAAGCACAACTAGACAAAATGAATTATTTTAGATTTTTCTAGGTACAAGAACTATTTTTCTTGATTTAGATACATTGATCAAATGAAAATTTTATGTAACAAAAGTTATAGATCTTATTTCATAGAATCCAGAACAATTGAGTTTGTATTTTTCCTATTTTTCTATGATTTTATATCGATTTTACAAGTTCACTATTTAATGCGCCCTGGGCGGCAGGACCTAAATATAATTTTTTTTTACATTTAGGTCATGTCGGGCGGCAGGCATTATTTTTGAAAATTTCGTTATTCGACATATATTTTTGAATTTTTTTTAAAATATAAAAATGAAAAAAGGCCTTGGCCTTCGTACTTGGGTCCTGACCGCACCGTGCAGCAGCCACAAACCCGGCCCAATAATGTGCTCTGCTCCCCTCCTGTCCTCTGCCGTTTCCCGCAGCCGCAGGCAGAGCGAGCGGACAAGGGAAGCACAGGCGAGAGAAAGCAAGAAGCAACCATGGGAGGGTGGGAACTGGGAAGGGGAGATTCTCCCCTGTGGCTGCGTGAGATTCTCCTTTCTGTGTTAGCTGAGGATCAGAGCGCGCGCGGTTGTCGCTGGAGATACGGTTTGCAAGGTGAGTTCGTTCCAAGATTTGTTCCATTGAATTCCCCTTTAATTTATAGCGGTCCCTCGATTTATCCTTCACCCCATCATTAAGTTCAGGATTTGTTGTTTCCTAAGGCGATCTGGGTTGGGCAAAAAAACTAGCAGATATCAGTCACCCATATTTTAGATCCTAATCCATGTAGGGAGACACTGCAAACTTGCTGCCATCCTTTTTCAGTGGAGCGGATCTACAATGTGAGGTCAAAACACGTCAGGTTATGTCAGCCACTTGATTCGTGAGCTTCATATGTTTTTTCTTTAAAGCGCAAACAAACGCCCAAGAGGGCAAACGCTTTACTTACACTCAAATCTGTACTATTACAAACTTTGGCCCAAAGATGATGCATATGTTACAGACTTCATCAACACATGGGCAGCTGCCATCATGCTAGAGCAGGATGATCTAATCACATTTCGAGTACGTTTTAGATGGAAATATGAGCTAAAAGTTGGAAATTTATAAATTCATCCAAAAAAAACATACTTTATAGTTTTGAAATAAAAAATTAAAACTTGACACATCCATAGAACATGTTATGATATATTTTGTCACAAAAGTTGAGATAAAAAATCTTTCTATATCAAGTCATATGAGAATGACTGTTTCAGGTTCTTTTGCACTGGGAGACAAAATTTGTCCACTAGTGCACAAATACCTAAAATTTGTTTTTTTTTCATATGAATTAATCTATAATGAATTTGGATCTCAACTTTCACAACAAAGTACATCTATGGATGAACAATTGATGTGTCAAGTTTCAGATATTTTCGAAACTCCAAAGAATGTCTTTTGGATGAATTTTAAAATTTCCAACCTTTAGCTCATTTTTGCCAGATATGTCCCAAGTACCCCTATATGATACCATCAACATTGTTGTATTCCTCTCAGCAGGATATTACACCACAGTGACTGCTAATCTTACCAGAACACAGTACTGTCTGTCGTACTGAATGGAATCCACCTCTTCAAGCACAATCACAATACTGTACTGTATTTTGTTTTGCCATCTCCAATACTAGCGTAGTGCCACATTGCTTCAAAGGTTTGCCAAAATCAGAATTATATTCATACAGTAAGTGCTCAGTGGACCTGCTGCATGTTTGGCCTCTCTTGCGGAGAGTTCTGGAGGCACTGAGACGCTACTGAAATCAACCTTGTGATTTCTTCCTGTTCATCAGTTTTGGGTGCGGGTGGGCGGTGGTCAAGGTGCTCTCTGAGGACCGTGCCCTCCTCCCTGAGAAAATTAGGGCTATTCAGAAATTCTCCGGGATGTTTTCCCATCAGCACTTCTAAAGCTATAACGCCAAAGCTGTAGACATCACATTTCTCGGTGACCAAGGGTGTGTAGGAAAGTTCTGCGTCCAAAAATAGCATGCTTGTAAAGGACACGATGCTATTAAACATACTGAAAGTTAGTTTCTAGTGTGGCGTGGGTGCCTTGTATGAAAAAAAAACATACCAGGAGCCATGTAGCCGTATGTCCCTGCCAATGCACTCCAATTTGATGAATCAGGTTTTAGAAGCCTCGCCGTGCCAAAGTCTGAGACGAAAGCCTTGAATTCAGCATCTAATAAGATGTTGCTACTTGTTACATCTCTGTGGATTACTGGAGGACAGCAATCATGATGCAGGTAGCATATAGCTTGAGCGACGTCCTTTATGAGAGTTGCCCTTTTCTGCCAATCAAACTGGACGGCTTGTTCCATGTCACTTAGGATGGATGCTAGGCTTCCCTTCTCTATGTATTGGTACACTAGGAACTTGTACTGCCGATGCGAGCAGTACCCATACAGCTTGACGATGCTGCGCTGGCGGATCTGTGCTAGTAATTCAATCTCACGATGAAAACCTTTTTCTTCTTTTTGTGGCTCTTCATCCATGGGATGGAGCTTCTTGACAGCAACCACCTGACCATCTGGGAGACTAGCCTTGTACACTTGGCCATATCCTCCCTCTCCAATGCGATGTTTCTCATCGAAATTGTCTGTTGCATTGATAATGTCCTCGAATGCCATTATTCCGTTGAAGTTCCATACGGAGAATACAGCTGTTCTTGCTACAGTGCCACTCTCTTGAGAGGATTTCTTCCTCCAATTCAAAGCCATACTGACACCTGCAGTTATACAAATGATAGCTGCCAAGATAGGAATACCAACTTCCAGCAACAGTTTTTGACCTTTTTTTTTGTGATTTGCAGGGTTTGAATGACATGATTGAAGGCCAACCAGCTCGCCACAAAGTCCTCTGTTGTGAAGAAACCATACCAGTGAGACATTGTGGATACCTTGTGGAACTGAGCCTTCTAGATTGTTGAAGGAAACATCAAATATGGACAAGCTCCGCATACCTGCAACAGAGTTGGGTATACCTCCACTGAATTGGTTGTGAGATAGATTTATGCTTTCCAACATATCTAGCTTCCCTATTTCAGATGGTATGGCACCGCTTAGATTGTTATGGCTAACATCCAGTGCTGTCTGTAGGTGAATCAGGTTGCCTATTGAGCCAGGAAGACTTCCACTTAAGCTATTGTTATTCAATTTTACCGATTGTAGCCCCAAACATTGTCCAATTTCTTTTGGCACTGTTCCATTTAGTTGATTGCTTGACAAATCAAGGACCTCAAGAGCAACCATTTGGCCAATCTGGTTAGGGATATTTCCAGACAATTTATTTCGGCTTAAATCCATCATGTAGAGGTTGGTTAACTCTACAATTTCAGAAGGTATTTCCCCTGTCAAACTATTTGAATAGAGGTCAAGCTTTCTGAGATTTTTCAGCTTTGTGAGATCATGAGGTATATGACCAGTAATCATGTTCTCTGCTAAAAAAATTTCTGTCAGGTTATTGGAGGAACCCCAGCTTGTTGGAAGCTGACCTCGTAGCTTGTTTGAGGTTAATCCTATGAATTCCAGATGCGGGTACACCCCACTAAGTTCTTGAGTTATATCTCCATCCATCTGATTGTACATGATATCAAGGATTATCAAGGAGCTGCAATTCTTGAAACTCCTAGGGAAGGAACCATTGAAGTAGTTGTTTGATGCTGAGAACCACTGGAGCTTGCTGCCTTGGCACAACTCCGGCATGCGTCCAGTGAAGCTGTTCCACGTCAACTCAATGTCAACTAAATTGGTAAGGTTTGAAAGTGTTTGAGGCAACTGTCCAGTAAGTCTATTTCTGATCAGACGCAAATCTTTTATGTTCTTCAAATTTCCGAAGCTTTCAGGGACCGACCCAGATAATCGGTTGTAGTAGAGGTAGAGAGTCTCCAAATTCTGCAGATTTCCTAGATCTGTTGGAATTGTGCTGGAAAAAACTATTGTCTTGGAGGAAAAGGGAGGTGATGGAGCTCATGTTTCCTATACTTGATGGCAGCTGACCATCCAATACATTGGAAGAGAGGCTAAGCTCCACAAGATTAGCAAGACTCCCTAGCACATATGGAACGGATCCTGATAATTTGTTCTCGTAAAGGTACAAATATGAGAGCTCTGTCAAATTGCCAAGGCTCAGAGGAATGCTCCCGGTGAGTTGATTCTTGTAAAGGTATATTTCCTGAATATCAGTGAGATGTCCTATATGCTCAGGAAGGTGGCCACTCAGCCTGTTCTTGCTGGCTGCTAGATACCGCAATCTGGTCAAGTTTGTGATGGCTGACGGAATGTTGCCAGTGAAATTGTTTTTGGACATAATGAGAGTGACAAGATTTCTAAGGTTTCCGATCTCATTGGGAATTGGACCGGTAAGAAAGTTATCGAACATTTCTAAGTATTGCAGCTTATCAAGGTTACCGATGCTACCAGGAATAGGGCCGGTCAGGAGGTTACCACCAAGCTCTAGGTGTGCCAAATTCACAAGTTTTCCCAATTCTGTGGGAATTGGACCAGAGAGCTGGTTAGTGAACAGCCGTGCATCTCCTAGCATGGTGAGGTTGGTGATGGAAGGAGGGATGGTTCCTGTCAGGTTGTTGTTGTACAAGTGGAGTTTCTGCAGGGACTGGAGCCTACCAATGGATGGAGGGATGGTACCTGTGAGGCCGATCATGGAGAGGTCAAGCACAGCGAGGCTCCCGAGTTTACCGACTGTTGTCGGAATGCTTCCGGTGAGCTGGTTGCCCGAAAAGTTAGAGCGAGGAAAGCTCCACAAGGGAGCCAATTGAAGGCGGCACTGATCCTGATAGCTGGATGTTGTTGCTGATGTCAACTTTGGTCAGGAATGGCAGAGACTGAAAGTCAAGCGCATCGAGCCAGGGGCACGGACTAGTACTATTAGTACTACTAGCAGCTACTTCGGGTGATGTCAGCAATTAATGGTGTTCGGTCAGGGGCACGGACTTGGCTTTATGGCCATAGGCGAAGCTCCTTCGTCTCGGTCTCGAACTCGTGGCGTCTCCTCCCAAGCTATCGGTTCGGTTCCTCGATTGTTGTACAACTTCGGTCTTTAAAAGATCGGTTCTTTACAGAAAGAAATAGAAACCGAGAAAATTCAATTTTGATAACTTCAGTTCGATTCTATTATAACCAAACTAACTGAATCTATCTCAACACACATAGGTTCACAGATAAAAAAAAAATTAGCGCTGACTGCCGCCCTCACCCGCTGGAAACGCCGAGGTGGCCGCTGCCGCCCCACCCACTGGATACGCCAGGGAGGCCGCCACCGCGCGTCCCAACGGCCGCGCGCGGTTCAGCAACGGCAGGCGCGGGATGTCGAGGGCCGGCGGCAACCGGCATCCTGGCGGCGGTTGTGGTCGTGGGGCGCGGCCGCGTGGGACGGTGGCCGGATGCCGGCGATCGCGGTAATCGTGTGAACGGTATCATGATACACAAAGTAGTTCAGGCCGTTCTTTTAGGTTGAAAATGCACACTCAAAATCTGTTTTAGTTAAATAAATCTTTATTCGTAATGTTTCCGTCAGAAAGATGGATTTGGTCCAAATATAATAAGAAACGAACTAATGCAACATAAATGGACTCAAATAAAATAAGAATGTGAGAATACAAGCCGTGCCAGGAAATGGAATGCTTGGAAGAGGGCCAAGCACGCAACGCGGCCTCGTGAGCTGGGCTGGATCCGCGCAGGTAAAACAAGCCACGTAACAGCATCTCTAGCAATAGTCTCTATTTGCAGCTTCTATTCTTTTTAACAGAAGTTTTTTCTACTTTTTTGAGTTATAATATTCATCTTCAACTTCAGCAATTGTCCTCAAATTTCAGCCTCTACTCTGATATACTTATGTGGGACCCATTTGTCAGGGTCTCCTCCATTTTACCCTTTCCTTGTGTTTCGCTTCCCTGCGCATCTTGCGAATCATATCCCCCCTCCCGATGCATCTCTTTCCCTCTCTAGCATCTCTCTCGGCTGTGTGCATCTTGCGAATCATCTCTCCCTGGCATGCATCCCATGGCTGAGATTTACTCTTCCCAAAATAAACACAATTATTTGATTTTTAGAAATTATGTTTGACCGCTCGTCTTATTCAAATTTTTTATATAAATTATAAGACAAATAAAATATTATTAAAATATCATTAGTGATGTAATAAGTCATAACCTATGCCGTTGATCTTTAGACTGAGCCACGTTTGACTTTGCTTTAAGCGGGCGCGTCTCGAATACGCTTGTACTTGCTTGTTACCGAGCGTACGTTTCTTTTGGAATGAAATAGGGAACCCTTTTGTCTAAAAAAACATTAAAAATGCTAGGAAATTATGACCATAAAGAAGAAAATCCATAAAAAATACAATAGCATCGATAGAGAAAAAACCCACAAATTATTGCCAGAGGACTTTTTTTTTTATAAACGGCAGAGAGAGTTTTCCGAAGTTGCAGGATTGAACATGACATGCAGAATCTGTTCAATTAGCTACTTACATCACGATACAAAAATATGATCCAATACCAACCACGTCCTAGAACGAAACTTGTAACGCATACTGTTACAGTTCATAAGAAGATATCAGATGCAGCTTGTTGAAGATGTACCGTAGTAAAATAAATCTCAGCCAATGGTACACCAATAATGCAATGCAATTGTCTTGAGTAGCATTCAACGAGCTGAGCTCGTGGAACACTTGCGTCGCCCCAATTCCTCAAAGCGACTAGGTGAACTACTTGTGCCTCTGCAAGAATTGAACGAGCTCGTCGACGTACAACTCCTGCCGGCCACCGTCGTCGCCGACGACCGCCTCCCGCAGCCTCCTGGCATTGCGCGCGAGCATCTTCCCCTCCTCCCCCACCATCACGCGCCTCACGGCCTCGGCGACATCGTCCCTGCCGAACCAGCCATCGTCGTCGCGCCGCTCCACCTCCACGCCGACACCCCGCTCCGCCATCATCCGCGCGATGAGGCCCTGGTCGAGGATGAACGGCAGCATCACCAGCGGGAGGCCGAACCGGAGGCTCTCGGCGACGGAGCCCCACCCGCTGTGCGTCAGGAACGCGCCCACCGCGGCGTGCGCCAGCACGCGCACCTGCGGCACCCACCCCGCGCACACCATGCCGCGCGCCCGCGTGCGCTCCTCGAACCCGTCCGGCAGCAGCGGCGTGCCGGCGGCGGCGCCGCTCGGCGGCCGGAGCGCCCACAGGAAGCGTGCCCCGGAGAGCTCGAGCCCCGCGGCGAGCTCGCGGACGCTCGCCGCCGTCACCGGCGCCTCGCTACCCAGCGCGACGTAAACGACGCTCCCTGGAGGCTGCTCGTCGAGCCACTGCAAGGCACTGGACCGTGCGACGGCGACGCCGGTGCCGTCGCCATGGTCACCGTCGGACTCGCGCAGACCGTCCTCCGGGAGCAGGAGGCCGGCGGGGAGGACGGGCTTGCGGAAGAGCTCCTGGAGCAGCGGGAACACCCGGGGCTGCTCGACCTCCGGGCAGCTGCGCACCACGAGGAGGACGCCGGACGCGTTGAGCTGGTTGGCGGCGGCGATCCAGGCGGCCTCGTGGCGGCGGAAGGCGAGGGAAGGTGGGGAGGGGAACCACCTCGGCATGGGCATGAAGTCCTCGACGGTGACGCGGGGATGGCTGACGTTCTGGCGACGTGAGCCCATGTACGCGATTCCGGTCGCCGTGATGATTTGGAACATCGCGCAAGGTGCAGGGAAATGGGTAGGCTACGCTATCATCACTACCGTATAAACCCAAGATATTTGCGAGTAGAAGATCATAGATCGTTACCACTAGACGCGCAGCGCAGCGGAAGAAGTCGCGCGTCGATGTAGAGAAAGTAGTCGATCACGTCCCACGAACCGAGCTCCTTGTACTTGATCCCAGCAGCCGATCAGCGCAGCAGTCGCAGCAGCGCCTCCACGGAGTCCACACGTACGGGGATGAAACGCCGGGCGTCGGTGTGCTAGCACCGCACGCACGGCAAGGGCGGCGGCCGAGAGAGAGGGAGGGGCGGCGGCTAGGGAGGTGGCGCGGCTCAGGTCATCGCCCCCTAGCCCCTCCCTCATATATATAGGGCGTACTAATGGGCTTCTATCTCATAGGCCCATTAGTAACCCTAATCCCTCTTGGATCAATATCCACTTGGGCCTTTAAACCGTATTGTGATGATGGGCTCTTGGGCATATCACCAACAATCTCCCACTTGTACTAGAGACAATCATACATGCAAGTTTTCCAACATTGCAAACCCCTTAAGTGTGTGACCCGTTAGGTTCATGTGTAGGTGGTCGTGATCGGAAATCATTTCCGAATCACAAGTCAATAGCGGCACCTAGCAGGGCATAGTGACTCACAAATACATATAAAGATCATATCAGCCGAACCATAGATATACTCATACACCGATCCCTTTGCCACACGATACCAGTCAAGCTCAAAGCGAGATGCGTGCCACCTTTGTGATAGCTCGACCATTCTCTCGATCTAATAGTGGATTCTATTCATAACTAATCTTTAGTCATCATGATTAACTCTTTAATCACTTTGGCATGGCCATGCACTTTCAAATCCAACTATCTCGAGGGGCCCAGAGATATCTCTCCTGTTATCTAGGAGGGGCAAATTCCATCTTGATCCGCTCACATCCCATTCCATGTTTCATGACATACCTGTAAGCTGCTTTTGTAACTACCCAGTCACGGAGTAGCGTTTAGCAGCCCCAAGATGCACCACTACACACAGTGAGAAACAATGACGATCTCAGGTCTAAGGATTCAGTAGGTATAACACTCAAGAACAACTGATGGCACATACAAAATAACAATCCCAACATTGTCTTGGAGTGGGTCAATCCAACACCATGTTCACCAACATGTGTCCACATCATTAATCCGATATCTCCATATCCATGATCCGTGAAACATGATCATCAATTAATGCATGTGCTATTCTCAACGTCGTTGTTGTCCCACACAACGACATAAACTAGGGATAATTTAGAATCATATCATTTTCAACAAAGAGTTTCACGAACAAGTCACATACTTGATAATCAATGTAAAATAATCATCCATGGAACAAATAACAATTATTTATCATTACATAAACATACTCATGACACAAAATCTCCCACGCACACTAGAATCACTGATGTAAGTATCTAATACCCATAGATCTCATGTGCGCCTCATGCTTTGGTTGTGGGAGAGGCTTCGTCAACGGATCAGCAACGTTTGAATCTGTGTGCACCTTGCAAACCTTCACATCACCTCTCTCAACAAAGTTACGGATGAGGTGATACTTTCGCAGTATATGTCTGGACTTCTTAGTTGTTCTAGGCTCCTTTGCTAGTGCAACGGCACCACTATTATCACAATAGAGGTCCACTGGACTGGACGCACTAGGAACAACACCCAAGTCAGAAACAAACTTTCTGATCCAAACAGCTTCTTTTGCAGCTTCGGAAGCTGCAATATACTCGGCCTCTGTCGTCGAATCAGCCACCGTATCTTGCTTGGAACTCTTCCAGCTCACTGCCCCACCATTGAGGCAGAAAACAAAACCGGATTGCGATTTGGAGTCATCTTTGTCTGTTTGAAAACTAGCATCGGTGTAACCCTTTACAAGGAGCTCATCTTCGCCTCCAAATATTAGGAACATATCCTTAGTTCTTCTCAAGTACTTAAGGATACTCTTTACAATTGTCCAGTGAGGTTCACCGAAATCTGACTGATACCTGCTCATAACACTTAGAGCAAAGGAAACATCTGGGCGCGTGCAAAGCATAGCATACATGATCGACCCTATGGCTGAAGCATAAGGAATCGTACTCATCCTCTTTTGCTCATCAGGTGTCATAGCACACTGACTCTTGCTTAGAGTAATGCCATGTGACATTGGCAAGAAACCTTTCTTGGAATCTTGCATATTGAACCGATTCAATATCTTGTCAATGTACGTGTCTTGGCTCAATCCAATTAGCCTTTTTGATCTATCTCTATAGATCCTTATACCCAGAATATAAGCCGCCTCTCCTAAATCCTTCATCGAAAAACTCTTTTTCAATGAGGTTTTAACGGCTTCAAGCATTGGAATATCATTTCCGATCAGTAATATGTCATCCACATATAGGACCAGAAACACAAGTGCGCTCCCACTAGCCTTTTTGTAAACACAAGGCTCATCTTCATTCTTGATGAAGCCAAACCATTTGACTACTTCATCAAAACAAATATTCCAACTCCGAGATGCTTGCTTCAATCCATAGATGGACCTTTGAAGCTTACATATTTTCCCAGCATTTTTAGGATCGACAAAACCTTCAGGCTGTGTCATATACACATCCTCACTTAGATGTCCATTAAGGAAAGCGGTTTTGACATCCATTTGCCATATCTCATAGTCATAATATGCGGCAATTGCTAGGAGAATCCGAACAGACTTTAGCATTGCGACGGGCGAAAAGGTTTCCTCATAGTCAACACCTTGAATTTGTCGGAAACCTTTCGCCACCAATCGTGCCTTATAGATGTGAACATTTCCATCCATGTCTAATTTTTTCTTAAAAATCCACTTACAGTCGACAGGTCTTACACTGTCAATCTGATCGACCAAGTTCCAAACTTGATTATCATGCATGGATTTTAACTCGGATTCCATGGCTTCAAGCCATTTGTCGGAGTCGGGTCCCATCGTTGCTTCTTTGTAGGTCAAGGGCTCATCATTTTCCATCAATAATACATGGCGCTCCTCCGTAATAAGGAGGTTGAGCTTGTCAGTAGCGCGACGTGCCCTTATAGACCTTCGTGGGGCTGGTGCCTCAACTACGGGTTGTGCAATATCTTGCACATCCCGTGGATCTTCAGTGGGTGCTGAAACAGTTTCGGGTGTTTCCTGAATTTCTTCAAGTTGCACCTTGCTCCCACTAAATCCTTTTGAGAGAAACTCCTTTTCTAAGAAAACACCATTGCGAGCGACAAACACTTTGCCTTCCGCCTTATTGTAAAATAATATCCTTTGGTTTCTCTAGGATACCCCACAAAGAAACATTTGTCTGACTTTGGAGTGAACTTATCTGACATCAAACGTTTGACATAAGCCTCACATCCCCAAACTTTGAGAAAAGATAATCCGGGACGCTTCCCAGTCCATATCTCATATGGTGTCTTCTCAACAGACTTACTTGGAACCCTATTCAGTGTGAACGCAGCAGTTTCAAGAGCATAACCCCAAAATGACAATGGAAGATCAGCTTGGCTCATCATGGACCTAACCATGTCCAACAAGGTTCGGTTCCTCCGTTCGGATACCCCATTCCATTGAGGCGTTCCGGGCGGAGTTAGCTGCGGAATAATTCCACATTGCTTCAAATGATCACCAAATTCAAGGCTCAAATATTCTCCTCCACGATCAGATCGCAGAAATTTAATTGTCTTGCCTAATTGATTTTGTACTTCATTCTGAAATTCTTTGAACTTTTCAAACGATTCAGACTTGTGCCTCATTAAGTAGATATAGTCATATCTACTAAAGTCATCAGTGAAAGTAATGAAGTACTGAAAACCACCTCTGGCTATTGAGCTCATTGGTCCACATACATCGGTATGTACAAGTCCCAACAAGTCACTCGCCCTCTCACTCTGACCAGTGAAAGGCGCTTTGGTCATCTTTCCAAGCAAACAAGACTCACATGTGTCAAATGATTCAAAATCAAATGAGCTTAACAATCCATCTTTATGGAGTTGTTCAATGCGCTTCTCATTTATATGACCTAAGCGACAATGCCAAATAAAAGTGGGATTCAAATCATTTGGTCTAAGCCTCTTAGTATTAATGTTACAGACAGATTTATCCTCAACATCAAGAACATATAATCCATTCACCAATGGACAATGAGCATAAAAAATACCATTGCAAAAGATAGAACAACATTTGTTCTCAATTACAATCTTAAAATCACCAATTTCTTCCAAACATGAAGAAGAAATAATGTTCTTGCTCAAAGCAGGAATGCAATAACAATTATTTAATTCCAAAACTAATCCGGAGGGTAGAGACAAGTGGTAGGTGCCGACCGCCAACACCGCAACCTTTGCGCCATTGCCGACCCGAACGTCCAACTCGCCTCTTGCAAATCTTCTAGTCTCACTTAGACCCTGCAACGATTTGCAAGTGTGAATCATCGATCCAGTATCAAATACCCATGATTCACTAGAAGATAATGCAATATTTATTTCTATAACATTTATACCTGAAGTGGAAGTCTCACTTCCCTTCTTCTTCTTTTCTTCCAAGTACTTCTTGCAGTTCCTAGACCAATGTCCCTTTTCATGACAGTGGAAGCATTCATCTTCAGAAGTAGGGCCAGATTTGGCCTTAGGTGCTGGCTTTAGTTTAGAGCCCGAGGACTCACCACCGGAACTCTTTTCCTTGCCTTTACCTTTGGGATTAGGAGGCGTCCAACACTTCCTCTTTTTGTTCCCCTTCTGAATCATCATCACATGATTGGGATTCTTCTTAATGCTCTCCTCTGCTGTTTTTAGCATCCCATGCAACTCACTCAATGTTTTATCCAAGCCATTCATCTGAAAGTTCATGATAAAAGGCTCATAGCTCGCCGGGAGCGACTGGAGAATAACATCAGTAGCCAAGTCTTGGTGAAGTTCAGAACCAAGTCTATCCAAAGTCTCAATGTAACCAATCATTTTGATCACATGAGGACTGACTGGGCTACCTTCTGCCAGCTTGCACGCAAACAAGGACTTTGAGATATTGAACCTCTCAGTCCTGGCTTGGTTCTGAAACATCCCACGCAGCCCCTCGATCATGGTATGAGCATCCGCATGCTCATACTGCTTCTGCAGATCAGGGGACATGGTGGCGAGCATCAGACAGCTGACATCAAGTGAGTCATTGCAGTGCTTCTCATAAGCTCTGCGATCAGTAGCAGTTGCATTGTCAGGGAGATCATCAGGATATGGCTGCTCAAGAACATACTCCTTTTTCTCTTGCCTGAGAACAATTCTCAGGTTGCGGTACCAATCAATAAAGTTTGTTCCATTCAACTTTTCTTTCTCAAGAACAGAACGCAAATTGAAAGCGGAATTGTTACTGGCAGACATGATCTACAACATTAAAGTAAAGCAAGATTTCAGCACTAAGTTTATGTAAAGACTTTCATTAACTGATTTAACAAAAGACAACCTACTATATCAAAGTCATCTTCCCTCTAATGACATATAGTGGTTCAAGATCCATAATCACTAAAATTCTAGTGAGCTTTAGCATCACGGCTAGAAAAGTAGTGATACAGGTAAGTAACAAATTACTAATCACATCTCTATGCGACTCTTGTTTGTTGGGTGGCATCCAATGCCCGGCCCCAACCCTATGCCTTAAAGCCCAAACTGTTTTGATAGCTTTGCTGAGTAAACCAATACTATGCTTGTGAATGTCCGACATCCACCCTATACAAAAGTGATAGCTGAGGGTACTCTACTTTGGTAAACCTACCACACAACGATCAAAATTTATAGGTGCAGCTATTGGTAAAAGGCATCAAAAACTCAAACTTTTCTGAGGGAAGCTATTCTATCATGATTAAAGCATCCACCATATGTAAAAGCATGAAAGAATAGTATGACAGGAAAATAAACATCACAGGCATATAATCATATTATATTGTGAATAGTATGGCCTCTTGCATCACAATGGGCTCCATCGCCATGGCTCCAAGGTGACCTCCATTGCCATCCGTCCTGTCTTGTGGTGATCATCATCGCCATCATGATTGAAACCTCCATGAAAAGATACTAAGCTACTACATCTAATAGCTAGTGAAATAATTACACGAGGATTCAAACATCACAAGTCGACACGCAGGTCGTTATACAATAATGGTGCAACCTCAACCCGGTGTGTTAACTTGCGACACGCAGGCCGCACAAATCATCACATACATCATCACATGACATTGAGGCCATACCATTCACATCACACCCTGCAAAAACAAGTTAGGCGTACGACGTGTTCTACCAAAGTAGCGCTTGGGAAACCGCTACAGCGAGAAAGCAACGGCGGTCCCTATGAAATCCCTATGAAAATCTCATCAGAGTGATCGCATCACCTCAAATCCGAGCCATTCATAATGCCTCAATTTTCACTAGGTCAATCACCTTGACCGTGCAAATTTTTGCACTTGAGAAGACTGCATCTACACATGACCTTGATCTGTTGGTTCAATCTGCTGACTATGCACACAGTTAGTCCCGATGGTGATTCCAGCCGGTAGGGACATGTCGTATGCATAACAGAGAAAGAACACAAACTAATCTTTTTGTCACATGCCGCGCAATCAACTCGCTCCAGTTTTAACCCCTTATGACCAATTGATCTAATCAAACCGTGCAAAAGTAATAGATCCAATCTACTACAACAACATATCACCTATATGCAAAAGATCCAGACCAAAAACTACGCAAGATGGCTCTGGTACCACTGTAGGGAAACGGGTAGCCTACGCTAGCATCACTACCGCATAAACCCAAGATACTTGCGAGTAGAAGATCATAGATCGTTACCACTAGACGCGCAGCGCAGCGGAAGAAGTCGCGCGTCGATGTAGAGGAAGTAGTCGATCACGTCCCATGAACCGAGCTCCTCGTACTTGATCCCAGCAGCCGATCAGCGCAGCAGTCGCAGCAGCGCCTCCACGGAGTCCACACGTACGGGGATGAACGCCGGGCGTCGGTGTGCTAGCACCGCACGCACGGCAAGGGCGGCGGCCGAGAGAGGGGGGGGCGGCGGCTAGGGAGGTGGCGCGGCTCAGGTCATCGCCCCCCTAGCCCCTCCTCATATATTATAGGGCGTACTAATGGGCTTCTATCTCATAGGTCCATTAGTAACCCTAATCTCTCTTGGATCAATATCCACTTGGGCCTTTAAACCGTATTGTGATGATGGGCTCTTGGGCATATCACCAACACAAGGAACCTGAAATTAATTGGTAATGTACAAAACCCAAAAGTGTCGATGTTTATGGCATATTGGCATGACCAACATATTCTCGCACTAGTACGCCGCACATAAGTTACCATTCCGTTCTAAATTATAGATTGTTTTGGCAAGTTAGTTATATCATTTTTTCTTTGTATCTAGTTATAGCGTGTATCCGGATGCATTGTAAAAAAAAAATCTGTGTATCTAGATTCGAAAACCAATCCGCGGTTAAAACAGAGGGAGTACATATTGAACGTCGACACATGACTAACTCAATATCTAAATTTCAGTTCAACACACGGAAAGTGATTTGAAACCAACCTTTAAAATAGTTTCATTAAACTAAACAGTAGTAGAAGGGTCTGGCCCTTCTTCCTCCTATGCGGTTAGCTCGCCGCCGCGCCACACGTCCACCACCCACTACTGTAATTAAAATAGTTTCATTAAACTAAACAGTCATAGAAGGGCCCAGGGGCGGATCTAGCATTTGTGGGTAGGGGGTGCTCATTTTCTTTCTTCTCCTCCTTCTTCCTCTCATTTTCTTCTTTTTCTTCCTTCTTTCCTTCTTCCTCCTCTTCATTCGTGGCTGAAAAATATTGGGGGGGATGGGGGCTTGTGGGGGCTCCAATGGAGTGCATGGGGTAGGGGGGCCCCCAGCTCCCACGTTGGATTCGCCACTGGAAGGGCCCGTCCCTTCTTCCTCCTATGTAGTTAGCTCGCCGCCGCGCCACACGTCCATTACCACCACTATCTCTAATATCCCATCCTTCCTAACCCGGTCTGGCCATCGCTCACTGGGGCCCACTCGAGTGAGCGCCACTTTGTTGGCGCAGCAAGCCCGCAAGCCGAACAACCACCATGAAGCCGCTGCAGTTGGCCTCCTCCTTCTCTATAGCCATCGACCATTGCAAATCGAGCAACCCAGAAACCCAACACAAACCCCACCGACCTCAACCACCATCCTAGCCGTCGGCCACTCCTCCACCTCCCACTCCTCCCCTAGTTATCAAACCAACCACCCCGCCCCAACCTCTAGCTGAGCTTCTAGCTGACGCGCGTGTGAGCAGTGGCGCGAGACACGATGATGACCGGCGTGTGCAAGCGATGGAAGATAGTGCGGCCCATAGGACCCTACCAATCTCAAACAAGAAGCCATATAACTTCCATGTTTAGAAGCTATATAGGTTCTCCGATCATTGCTACAGATTAGGCCTTTGGTCATTCTCATTTGTCCCGTCGGCCAATGGGCTCGGGACCAACCAAGTGTTTCAGTCCCGGGTCCAAGGGCTAGCCAGGCAGCTGGGGCGTGCAGGGCCCTTGTGTCCCAGTTGGTGCCACCAACCTGGACCAAAGGCTACTTATTTGTGCTCGTTGGTGTCTCCAACTGGGACAAAAAGCCCCTCGGCCGAATGTTCCCAATTGAAACCGTCAACTGAGAGTAAAATGAGCATATTAGTCCTGGACCAAGGCAAGAATCGAGACTAAAGACTGGATGTACTTTTTCTTTTTCCGCGTACAACTCCCATCCCATCTACTTATCTCTCTCCTTTCGATCGTCTCTCCCATCCCCTCATCCTTATCTCTATAGCTCTTTTCTTTTTCCTATAACGGCGGCAGTGGCGGGGCACAGCCACGGCGAGCCGCGCCCACATTGCGTGGTCGCGACGTTGGGCTATGCGAGTGGCAGCTCGGGTCCACGATGGCGGCGCAGGGCCGCGGGAAGCCACGCCGCAGTGGGCTGAGGTGGCGCGGGGCTCAGCGAGCGTGGAGAAGATGAAGTTTGAGATTGAGTCAATCATAGTAGCCCTCTTATTTTTCTTTTCTTTTTCCTTCGACGATTCTTGGATTGAAATTATGTGAATGTTTTGGGATAGACTATATGAATGATTTCTTTGTGGATTGCAATAGTGATTGGTTTCGTGAATGATTTTGTGATTAAGAAAGGATTTGGAAAAGTAGGAACCAGCGTGTGAGCGAGCGGTGGATGCGGTCGGGCGTGCGGGACCATTTTTTTATTTTAGAAAAATTACATTAATCCCGGGTGGAGCTGCCGGGACAAATAGACAAAGCACATTAGTCTCGAATGCTCAATCCTGATTGGAAATTCGGGACTAAAGCACGTTCGCAACTGGGACTAATGGGCTATTTTGTACTAATGGATAGTGGGTTGTGATCAGGGGTGGTAATGGTCATGACCCTAATAGCTTCTTCACAGTCCAACATGGTCATTAAATTTTTTAGCTCAAAATTATATTGGATTAGAGTTTGATCCTTTTAAACTCGGCCTTTGAATTTTCTAGGCCAAATTCCAAGACCCTTTACCACCACTAGCTGTGATTATCTCATTAAGCACGGCCCATCTGCCACCTATAATTATTTCGGTTTTCTCCCCCCAATAATGCGTTCCCCACGTCCTAGCTCATCTGCCTCCATCGTTAGTGGTCCAATCATTTTTGGTCCCTCCTGCTGTCGCCATTCGTCCAATATCGGCATCTAGCATTGCCTCACCACCCACCTCCTTCGCCATTACTGTACATAATGTTGCCTTTTCTAAGCCTGGCGTCACCCAACCTCCAAACCTAAACACTGAAACGGTGTTTTGCCGCGGTGCCGCCTGCAGTTTTACCTTTCTAAAGAAGGTGTTGTTCCCACCCCAAATAAGGTCATGTTGATAATATTTAACTTAAACGGATTGAACAAGTGCTTTCTGTGAATCTTTTACATGCATGCTACTATTTTCATTTTGATTTGGATAGATTCTCAGCAAATTTCTGCTGAAGATCAAATTTCATTCACGCCGATTATTCTTTTAGATAATGAAGGAATTCCACGGCGATATGTAAACACTTGCTCTTTCTAAACCGGACTTCTTCTTGCCACTGGCCAGCGCCCACTGGGCCCTGCTCGGGCGAGCCCCGTCTTACCGCCGCCGCATGCCGAACCACCACCATTGGGCTGTCGCCGCTGACCTCCTCCTCCTCCTCTAGAGCCGACGGCATTGGAAATTCAACAACAAACCCTAACACTAACCCAACCGACCTCAACCACCATCCTAGCCGCCGGTCGCTCCCCCACCTCCCACCCCTCCCATAGTTCTCATTCCTCCACCTCTAGCTGAGCTTCTCACCGGTGTGCGCGTGAGCACCGCTGCGAGACAGAATGACAGCCAGCGCGTGCGAGCAGAGGAAGAAGAAGATCGTGCGGCCCAAAGGACCGTACGGAATCTCAAGCAACAAAAGTCATATAACTTTCGGGTTCGGAAGCTTAATATAGGTTCACCGAATCATAGCATGACGTGTTGTCGTCATTAGATGCCTAGATGGGCCCTGCTTATAAGCACATACTCCCTCCGTCCTCAAATA